>NW_021319100.1:9024-14892 GCF_001605985.2 Dendrobium catenatum | reverse complement strand
TGTCATGAATGCTAGTCAAAGATCCCAAATCGGGAACGAGAACCCGGTCATCCTTCTTCTCTGCACCGGCGAAATAGGAGAGTCCGCCGAGCCTCTGCAACTCAAACATCAGAAGGATATAACTTGACCATCTCATATCAAAACCTTGAAGTTAGATTCAAATGTTCTCATAATTAATCACCCCTTTCCCAAATCCAAAGATCCCGTGAACCAGAACAATCGGCGGCGTCGGCGGAGGGTAAGAAACATCCATAGACGCCATCTCCCCCTTCTTCGAATACTCCTCTTTCACCACCACATTCAGATGAGAAAACGGACGGAATCCGCCACCAGAGAAACACTTTGATAGGTCGGAGGCCACCGCCGTGCTGAAGACATAAAATCCGAAGAGAAGATGGACAACCGAACTGAGTAGCAACTCAGCCAAGTTCAGAAATCCGATCGATAGCATTCCCATTTCCTGATTACAGGAGAAGAAGCGGACGACAGGGAACAGGGAGAGGAAAAAATGCAGCTTTGCTGAACCTCCTTCCCCTGCAACCGTCCCGCTGTTGAACAATTGAAATGATAAGGGATAAATAGAACGTGACTTCTCTAATTGCCACGAGGAACTTGTTTTTTTTTTAATAAAATCATAACATTCTCATTTTGACGCTCACCCAATCAGTTATTTTTCTTTTTTTTTTATTTTTTTTCTCCTATCTTCTCTCTTTTATTTTTTTTAGGGGGAAAATATTAATGTTATTTTTTGAATATGGATAAAGTAAAAAAACATTTTATATATTTTAAAAATTCTAACTTTATTTTAAAATAAAATAACTTAAAATTAATTATTTATTGATATATTATATTAAAAAATATTATGTAAATTATTTTAAAAATTATTATAATAGAAATTTTTAAATGTAAAATAAATTTAATAATTTTTAATTATATAACTTGATATAATTTGTATGGAGATTTGTTTTTGGGGGCCTGTTTAGGCATCGGTAACGTTCTGTACCTAACTGTTCAAAAGAGTAAATTTGTTTGAGACATTTTGAATGGGCAATAAGCCAATAACTATGTATCTAATAGGGTGACAAATTATTATAAGATTCTAAGGAAGTAAGAAAAATAGAGCATGAAAAGTTGAAACTAATACCTAATTTAATAAAAATGTTTTTTTTTTTTTTTTTTTAAGGAGAATCTATCCTGCCACCCCATAGGAGTCAAAAGAACAGAACCCAACGGAGCAAACCCATAATATCGTAGCCCTCAAAGGAGACGAGCCACTTGAGAGGGGATTCGAACATAGGTTTCCCAATCAAGCTCGTCCACCAACCAAACTAAGCCCGATGAATTAAAAGCACACTACTTTAGATTATCTATTATTAAAAATATAGGATACTGATATGCAATAGATATAATATTCAAAGAATCAGTTTCTATTATTTTATCTCAAGTAGTTGATAGAAAGGGATTGAAAACTTTAATGAATGATTAAAAATCTGAAAAGATAATCACAGCAACCATTAGGAGTTAGACCAAAATAAAGATTGAGATGTCAAGAGAAAAAAACACAAATTGGACTCGAATCTTGAAGTATTACACAAGCAATGCTTCGTTCATCCTAATAAAAATACATATTATATAAAAACTTTGCATTGGTACAACATGAAAGATGATAGAGAGCAAATCATAACTTAAAATATCATTAACAATAGTCTGGACAGCTAAAGCCCTTTGATCATTATAACTTACAAATAAAAACTTGATCTTCTAATGTAATTATGGCATGGTTCATTAATTTGGGAGTCAATAACTTACAATGCAAAGAGCTTACAGAGTTGAGGATTCTGTCGGTGTTGTTGGCTTTCTTTTTCTCCCTAATATAGATGCCTTCTCCAACCTCGATCCACCAACCCTCCATTTCTTGAATGAAATCATTGATGACCGAGCAGCTTCAAACACTTAAAATGCAGAAGTCGTATCGTCAATTTTCATATAAAAAAGGCATTTTCATGTGGTTATTTAAAAAGATGATCAGAAACTTTACAGTGGGATTCTTCCTTTGTGAGCTTGGATGAGAATTTGGGATTAGCTCCAGTGATGTTGTGTGATTTGCTTAGTATCTCAGTGTACCTACTAGTGAATGCATATTGCAAAAAGGGGCCGATGCTCTTGTCTGTAACCCTGTCAATAATCATCGGTTGCTTTGAAAATGTACTTCTTATACTAATAATACCCCGAGGAAATGAAAGTTAAAATCAACTCTCTCAATAGAAATATAGTAATGGGAATGTAATTTGCCGTTAAAATATGAAAAAAAGAAAAAAAACAAAAAAAAAAAAAATTGCATGTATGGATGCCAGGCTCACATTGTTAGACAACATACAAAAATACTTCATATACTTAAGCATATTAATTAACTGTAACATTAAAAAGCCAAGTGAATTCAACAAAAATAGAATGGGACTTAAGCTACTGCTAGACTGAGGCTTCGTTTGGGATGGCTTTATTACTACTTCTAAAAATAATTTTCTAGTACTAAAAAGCCGCTTTAAGAAGCAGGAAGAAAGTTGTCCCAAACGAAGCCTAAGGATCAGGGAAACTACGGCAAGCTTAATGATGTTAAATACAAAATATTTTTTACAAAAGCTGATATTGAATCATGCTATTAGAACCAACCTATCAAAACTGAAGAATAGAATGAGAAAAATTCAGCAGGAGCATGTAATTATTCATCATCATCAACATCAGCCTCATCCCAATTATCTGGAACATGTAATCATGCCAAAGAAGCAACTCATTAAAAACTTAAAAGAAAACATTTTTATTTTAATTTCTTCTTTCTCTCCTCTTTTTCGACTTGTCCACTTATTGAAAGATATCATTAAAATTTCTTTAAAATTATGAACTGAGCATAAAACCATTTGATTGTAATCGGTAGATTTGGATTACTTACAGGGGCAAAATTTTGCAGCCCAACTCATAGAAGTAAGGGGAGCGAAATCTCAAATCCACACACGCTGCATCGGCCTGTATTTCCTTTCTTGTCCTGAACAACAACTAAATTCCAATAGTAATTGCAAATTCTATCATTAAGAAAACATCTGCCCACAAATTTGATCGATAAGACAGTTTTCAAACCCGTCTTCAAGCCACAAGCACTTCCCAAAATGTGCATGCTTGATGTAGTAAAAGCAGATCACTTCGATTATAGGCTTCATTTGGGATGGCATTTTTACTGCTTCTTAAAGCAATTTTTTAGTACAAAAATTAAAAAATTTATACTAAAAAGCTGTTTTAAGAAACAGTAAAAAAGTCATCCCAAACGAAACCATAATCTCAACGCTTTGATCATTTTTACAAAAGCAAATAACAAGCTAAAGAACTTACTCTAAGCTAAAACAAGCAGGAACATTGATGGATACTGCTCGTCTCAAGAACAATTCATTAGCAAGCCAGAATGGAAGGGTAACTTTAGCACTCCTTTCTACCTGAACCAAATAGTATGCAAGTATTCTTGACCTTCAGGACATAAGATGATTTGCAAGATGGGAGAGCTGAGGGGGAAAAAACTTATTCTTGCTTACACTATTTGTTTCTGAACCAGGATCAAGTAGACCAACTCCACTTGCTCCTATTTGAAAAACAACTGAAATAGGCTACAGAAATAATTTCATGTCAATAGAATCCTACCTATATAATTACTAAGTCAATTTCAATACAGAAAGACGCTGAGCTAACGCATACCTCTTCCTCTAGCAGGATATCATCTATGTCATAGTAAATGCCCATTTTATGAACTTAAGCTTACAACAGACTTCTCGTCCTCCTATAAATGGATAGAAAATTTTTCTTGAGAATTAAAAAAATAAAATATCCTTTATTAATTATGCACTGATCATGAAGTCGTTTGATTGTAGATTGGTTTACTACAACAACAACAAAAACAACATCAAGCCTTTGTCCCACTACATGGGGTCGGCTACATGAATCCTTTTTCACCATTGTATCCGGTTAAAAGTCAAATTCTCATTTAAGTCTAATAAAGAAAGATCATTTCTAATATTTTCTAACCAAGTCTTTTTAGGTCTACCTCTACCTTTCTTAACATAAGTTAAATCTAATACCTCAACTTTCCTAACCGGGTCACCAGAAGGCCTCCGTTTAATGTGACCAAACCATCATCACTAAGTCTATTGCTACTAAAATTACACTCCATATATTCAGTTTTAGATCTACTCAAGCGAAAACCTTTTAACTCTAAAGTTGACCTCCATAATTCGAGTTTACCTTCAACTCCCTCTCTAGTCTTATCAACAAGAAGAATATCATAAGCAAAAAACATACACCAATGTATATCCTCTTGCAAATGTCTAGTGAGAACATCCATGACTAAAGCAGAAAGATATGGACTTAAGGCTGATCATTGATGTAATCCAACCAAAATAGGAAAATACTTGGTCAAACCACCTTGTGTTTGAACACAAGTAATAGCTCCTGCATACATATCTTTAATTATTTGAATATAAGCATTATTACCTCCTGCATACATATCTTTATTAGATTGGTTTACAACGGAATAAAATTTTGCAACACAATTTATAAAAGTAAAGTAAACGAAATCTTGAATCCACACATGCTACATCAGCCAAGATTTCATTTCTCATCCTGAACAACACATAAAGTCTAATAGTAATTGTGTATTCTATCCAAAAATAAATAAATAAGTTCTTAAACCTTATCTGTAGGTAACCGATAGGTATCCGATCTCCACACGGCCAAAAACAACAATAACAAAGAGAAAACGCAGCAGAAATCAGCGAAAAAGAATGAGATTATGGGCTAATTTTAAAGTAAAGGCACGCAGTAGCTCATCTTACCACTTTTTTCCTCTTCCTTTTAAAGTTGTATTAGAATTAGGGGTGAAAATGAGTTGAATGTTGGAAAGCTTAGCGGCTTAGCCTAAGTTCAAATTCAGCTTGTTTGATTTTTTTTATATTCAAACTCAGCTCGTGTTAGAAAACTTTATGTTCACATTTGGTTCAATTTAGTGTCATTGGGCTTGAATAATATTAAATTTCAAATTTTCAATAATCAATTTTTAAAATAATAAATGCAAGTAAAAAAAGATTGGGAGTTTTCAAAAACATGATTTGCAAGCATGTTATTTTCACAGCTAAATCCATCACTAAAACATGATGTTGAATGAAATAATTGTCAATCTACAAGAGCAGCTAATCAAATTGCTGTCCCTCTAACCATATAGATCAAAACAATGTGGCTTACTAGACCAACAATATAATAATATATGATAACAACTACTAAGGAACATCAATTCAAAGGAATTGTACACCCCCCATAAGAACTTATCCAAGGGGGTCACTCGCTCCAGGGGAGGACCCGCCTCCATTCAGCCAGCTTGAGAAGCATATATACACCCATTCAACAATGGCGACTATGCCTATCCAACCTAATGACTCGTTCATATCATTCATCAAAGGCGTCCAACACACTCACCGAAGGCATTCAACACACTCATCGAAGGTGTCCCAAGGCCACATCAGAGGTGGATGTCCTCATGTAATCATCAATCTTATTCAAGTGTTTGTAATAGTCAAATCATGTATTACTTTATCATTTCTTTGGTGTAGCTTCTCATTTAGAGCTCCTAACCCTATATATACAGGGTTGAGAGGTATTTTTTAGGACTTATAATTCTACTATTTACAGAAATCACCCAACCCTTTTCTCTTTGTTTTGTTATAACCTAGCCAATTTGTGAGTAGGGTTTAGGTGTCATTCACAGACATATTTAAATCTTGCATGAATATGCCATCAATCTCAATATCCACCATAAAGTAATTTAATCACTAAGAA
>NW_021319100.1:0-4963 GCF_001605985.2 Dendrobium catenatum | reverse complement strand
TACAAATCTCACATCGTTAAACACTTAGGCTTCATTTGGACAATTTTTTTGTTACATCTTAAAATAATTTTTTAATTAAAAATTTTATGCTAAAAAGTTTATCTAAGAATCAACAAGAAAGTCATCAACACGCGAAACATCACAACCATAAAAGTTGCTGTACCTTATTTAATGCAAAACACATGTCTTTGAGTTAGTGCTTAAGTATGAACAAAGTGTGGGGGCATTGCTTGGTGGGGGTGGGTCCACTGGTACAGTTTTGTTTCTAGTAGCTCCTGCAGGCTCACATTAACTTAGAATCAAAGTTTATATAGAGAGTGAGCCAAACATATTTGAACTCAGATTTGCTAATGAGCTCTTGAGTTGAAGTTGTTGAGCCATGAGTTTGAGTTCAAGCTTAAATTCAAGCTCATGTATTATATAAAGCTTAAGCTCGAGCTTGGCCCGATCAACTCGCCAGCTTGTTGAACTTGCTCAATTCTACATATTTTAGTATATTCTTAGGAACACCATTTTTATCGAAGATAGTGATTCCAATGTCATCATAATAACACTCACTTCATTCACTTATCATTGCGTCACCTAAGCTTGATTTGAGTTTTCTGCTACTCTCAAATCTTATTAAGCTTCAAGATCTTAACTGAAACTAATCTGTTAATCTCTAGTTTGGCCTCATCATTGAGATTGCCCTTCACTTAAAGTAAAGCCATCAACTCCATGAAATTTCAATCAATTTATATCATTGTCCCTTCACTTCCCATGATTTATAATTTGCTATATGATAGAAAATATTCAAAGTGAACTTCTTTGACTGAAATTGAATTTCAACAAACCCCAAATAGTAAAAAGAGACAAAATTTTGATAGAAACACAAAAAAAAAGACATGTTTTAATTGATGGTAGGAAGAAGAAAACAAGCAAGATACAATGGATATTTGATTTGAGAGAAAGATCCGGCTCTCCCAAACCCTAGCAGCCCACTAGAGTCCCTCTTTCTCCTTAGGAAAATAAAACTCAGAAAAACATTCAATAATCCAAACCCAAGAAAATAATTCCCCTAAAAGCATACAATAATTCCCCCTAGTTCCAAAACAGCCTCTCCTTTTAAAATTTCCTTCCTATACCCTTGTTAATATGGTTAATGGAACCCACCCCCAAACGGGTCTGCATTGGCTGGGGCGAAACATCTGTTCCGACTCTGGTAAAATAAGGTCGATCCAGGATGGATCGGCTAGACCAGTTCAAGGACCGGTCTAACACTATATTAGCATTTACTATGTTATTCCAAATGCTCCTAAGGAACGCAACCTAGAAGAAGAAAGAAGAAGAGATGAATTAGAAGAAGTCATTAATCTTGGTGGTGCAGAGCACTCACACCAAATTCTACTGTAATCACTGCATCAAAATCTTTGTTAATCTCTGCATTCTCAAGAACTGGACCATCACCAAATGGATCAAGCCGTTCAACAACTGAGAGAAGAATAACATACAAAGTTTCAAAGCATGCATGAGTTTAAAATATATAGACATTAATATATTGGCAAATTGTTTAAAGGATGAGATGGCATATAAAGGGCTGAACAATTTAAACATCTCCTGTGTACTTATCTGTCAGATTATCTTTGCATTACTTACTGCTTATGCTTCCTCTTAACTTAATGGTACACTCAAATACATGCTTTATTAATTTCAAACTCTAGCATATTATAAGTTCTACAATAAAAAAATAGCCAATTTACAAATATTCAGATGCCATCAAAATAGAACTTGAACATAATTTATGAAATTAATATTCAAAGTTGTCACTAAACAGATAGGCTAATAAGCAAAGCAAAATAAAAACATTAAAAATAAATTTATTGAAGATATTCAACAGTTCCAAATCCAAGATAACATATACCCTTCTTTTTTCTTGACACATAGATGCAATCTAACCATTGCTGCAAGCAACCAAAATGACACTTGTATACATTATCTAATTCTCTTAACAGTTTAAATCATATAAGCGTAAGAGAACTCAACTGCCTTTACATTTTTACCTGACCTTCAACTAACTATGGAGAACAAATGGCCTAATGGTTGCTGTGATTTGGAACTACTGGTGGTGGAGTCATCCGGAAAACATGCTTTCTGCAGCGCTCAAAAATGCTATCATACAAAAGATCAAACTGAACTCCTGCTCTCTCCCGATTTATAATAAAAAATATGTGATCAGCTTCGATAACTTTGTAATACCTGCAAAAATAAGTTCACATATCATTTAAGCTTAATAAGGATGGACACAAACGACTTTCATTAATGTTTGAGTGACTGTTGAAAAGGACTGATATTACAGTCATTGAAATAATATGGAAGCCATAATTTCGTATTTTGTTTTCATTGCAAATTTGGATTTCTATCCATGAAATTCTAACCCACCGATGATGATTTCAAAGAACACTGACAAAAGATGACAAATAATGTAATAGATGCGAAGCCAAAGCGGTCACATTCCTCCAGTTCAGATGAAAGCATTTTGAACTGGCTCCCCAATTTGGTTGCTTGGAGTTAGAAAACAAACTCTAAGGCAATATGAAATCTGTTAGATCCATTTTTTTAGTTGGATATGCTTTGAAATCTACCTTAAGCTTCAAAAACCTTCTCAGAATCACCACAAATAAAAATAATTTCACTATCACACAAAAAAGAGTGAAAATAAATCATCATTTCCTTCCACACATTAGATGTAACAGCATAAAAAAGGAAGCACTTGACAATTTCTTACAATGGAAAACACATTTAGATTCATGAGAAGAAGGAAAATCAATGTAGATGCTCATAGAAATCCAATAAGTACATTATACTAGAAGGTGGACGAAAAGGCAAGGAGACATATAGCAAGAACTGCAACAAGAATTTTTTAGCTGAGAGCAACTAACTATAAATTTTCAAGCTAAAGTGCATCAAGTCATGATCATTATAATGATGGATAATGGCAGTAGAGGAAGTGCGCCACACTCAACCCCATCAATCCCGGGCGCGAAGGATTGACAGCTTTTTAATCATGACAAGTTACAACATTGGCTAAGGTTTCGACTGGTAAATGCGAGGATGGGTCATTGAGTAGAGTGTTGAGTGCCTCCATCATTACTTCTCCAGTCCCTCATCTCTGAGTTCCAATTTCCATATGAAATAGATTAACCCAGATAGTAAGCTAAAATAAGAAATTTCATCACATAAAATATTTGCCATGCTAAAAAGTTTGGTCTTTAATCTTCAATAAATTCATCCACCTGTACACATTTGATTAGGGCGGTGGTGCAGTCTTTAGGATGACGCCATTGGCACATCTGCAAGGATCTACAGAGAGAGAGCCATTGACGGTAGATTCAAAACAAACTTGAGGGCACAGTTATTCCCATAATCGTTCCTTGTTCTCCTCGTCGCATAGCTGGAAAGTGTACAGATATTTTTGGAAAAAGTTTTGCAACTTCGCATAATTTGAAATCATTTTTGCTCCCTGTAATAGTAGGATGTGCAGGCATGAATCCAATTCTCCTGAAGCAGATGGCCCACGCCAATTTCCCTACAATAGTAGATCAATGAGGCCGAATATAAACCGGTCTTTACTTCCATGCCAATTTCCGAGAGTGATTCAACCAAGGTTTAATAGTTCTTAAGCGAATAGTATGTCAACTCAATCATATAATAGTGACGTTCGCCAATCTCAATACTGAAGAGAGAGATTGTCTTGCATTGACCCTCCATCTTTCTGGGCCTGATAAATATTCAAGCATTTCTAAATTAAATTTGGTAAAAGATCAGAGTTTGAACAATTATAGAACGAGGCAACTTTAACTCACCGCGATCATTCCCTCATCAAAATATGTTCTGGTGGTTCCATTAAGGGCTCCAGAATCAAGGCAGTAAGACTTGTTAGCGACTGGCCATCCTCAGAAAGTGTTCCCATACGCCCTTCAAATGCCTCAAATAAATTATATAAAAATTAATCATTCAGATTTGATTAGATCACTTTTTGTTAACTGTTAGGTATAAAATAGCTTTTTAATCTCCATTACCTATCAGCTAGCATTTGTCTGCAAAACCCTAACAACCTGAGCTCGCAGCAGAAATGGCCTACCAAAAATGGACTGATTGCACTGCTGCAATCCCATGAGGATAATTTCTCTGCTCCAACCAACCAGAACATGCAATCGATCACAAATTTACAATCACGTCAGATGAAGGCTCTAATAAGCCACAAAAATAACATAAAATGAAAATAAATGAGGTTCCCACCGTCAAAAGAAATATCCAATGTCATACAAGAAATTAAAAAACAAAAGAAATATAATACATTTGTGCAGTCACTTGTTCATAGTTCCCTTCCCAAATCGAGAATGCCCATAAATCCTGCTATGCCTCTCCATATCCACCCCGCACCTCAAGTAGTAAAAACAACTCGCGTGCCGTAACACCATTAACATCCCAAAAAACATTTTTTCATCTCGGATACAAATTCAATGATCTACGAAGAAGCAATTCGAGTTTTCGTATCCTAACACAACCTGTCATGAATGCTAGTCAAAGATCCCAAATCGGTGAGAGACCAGAACCCGGTCATACTTTCTCCTCCGCACCGGCGAAAATGGAGACGACCGCCGAGCCTCTGCAACGCAAACATCAGGAAAGATATAACTTGACCATCATATCAAAACCTTGAAGTTAGATTCAAATGTTCTCAATAATTAATCACCGCCTTTCCCAAATCCCAAAATCCGTGAAACCAGAACAATCGGCGGCGAGGCGGCGGCGGAGGAGAAGAAACGTCCATAGACGCCATCTCCCCCTTCAAATACTCCGCTTTCACCACCACATTTCGGATGAGAAACGGACGGAATCCAGCACCAGAGAAACTTCTGATAGGTGGGGGAGGCCCCACACCGCCGTGCTGAAGACTAAAATCCGAAGAGAAGATGACTAA
>NW_021319099.1:2636389-2659348 GCF_001605985.2 Dendrobium catenatum | reverse complement strand
CGACTTCTACACTAAGTTACAAATACCTAGGTGCTAGCGTCGATTCCGGGGAAATTGACCTCGAATAATGAGGTCAACATAAGGGTTCTAATAATCAAGCTCTCCCAAATCATCCTGATTGAATAGGCTGAAAATACACTGATTGTATAGGAAAATCTGTTGATCATCCTAGACGATCTGTCGATCATCCTGGATGATCTTTGATGGCTAGCTATAATTTAGGGAAAAATTAAAGCCCTTCATTATAAGATCTCTTGATTATTCAAGGTGAGATCTTTTACTATTGTCCTGACCTAAGAGAGATAAGAGAAGGAGAGGTAGATCTTGGGGGAGAGAGAATCTTGTGAGGGAGAGTTTATGAGGGGTTTCACAAAGGTTACTCCAGTAAGAATTATTGTCGTCTTCTCTAGTCATCATCCTTGGCTCCTTGGTGGCTCTAGGAAGGTCGTCTTCAATAATTGATTAAGGTTCTTTGTCTGCTTCAGGAGGAAGCAAAAGGAGGATGGGTTCTCTGCCCCACTAGTATCGATGGAAAGGAGTTTTTATACAGGCTTCTCCGCCTTACTATGGGAGCAAAAGGAGAGACACTGAGTTTAGTGTAATACCCAGAGGTGAGGCTCCGGAGAGTAGATGTATGTCAAGTTGACTAAACCACTATAAAATTTATGGTGTGTTCTTTCTTTTTATTTAAGAATATTTTAAAACGATCAATTCACCCAACCCCCCCCCCCCCCCCCCCCCCCTCTTCCCCCCCCCACGTCTTGGTTAGCCTCGGGCTAGTTCATAAGGGCATAACATCCATAACAAACTTTCAAGTGGTATTAGAGCAAGACTCATTAAATCTAGTTTTTAAAAACTTTTGAATTTTGATCTATGGCTAACTTTGGGAATATAAATACTGCAGAAGGTTATTCAATTACTAGATCACCTGAGTTTGATAATATACCTTTTGATTTTTGAAAAACTTGCATGTCCACATATTTATAATCTATAGATTATCATATGTGGATGATTGTTAAAGATGGATATTCTACACCAATGTGTGAAATCAATGGCATTAAAATTGAACTTCCATTTAAAGAATGGACTTTTAATGATAGGGATCTAGCACAACTAAATGCTAAATATTTAAATTATTCCTTCTAGGCATTGAAATTAGAAGATTACATGCGTGACTCAACTTATACCATTGAAAAAGAAATATGGGATACGTTGTGTATTATTTATGAAGGTACAAGTGAAGTTAAATAATCTAAGCTGAATATTTTACTTCATGACTAAAAGCTCTTTTGCATGAAACTTAATGAATTGATATCTAAAATGTATATTAGGTTTACTCAAATTATCACCTCCCTGCATGCCTTAGGAAGAGATCTAACTAACTATGAGAAAGTTAACAAAATTTTAAAATGCTTGTCTTCTTCCTTTGATGCTAAGATTATTGTGATAACTAAATCCAAGAATTTAAATACTTATTCTATTGATACTTTACTTGGATCACTCATTGCTTATGAGCAAGGACTAAACTAATGACAACTTGATGAAGGTGAGAAAAAGAAAGAGAAAACTGTGGCACTGAAGGCTAATAATATAAATACTTATTCTTCTAGGTCTGAAAGTGATGATGTTGCCTTAATCACTAGGTAATTCAAAAGATTTATAAGGAAGAAACAAAAGCACCATTAGAAATGAAATAAAGATAAGTGTAGCAAGAATTCTAAAGGTTCTTCTAATGTTATTTATTTTGAATGCAGGAAGATGGGACATGTGAAAGTTGATTTCCCTACACTTAAGGCTCACCCAAGCAAGGAGAAGGGTGTGGAGAAACCCAAGTTCAGGAAGGATAAGAAGTAGTTTCAATAGGCATTCTGACAAATTCTACATTTGACTCCTCTAAGATTGAAGCTGAGTAGGAGATAATAAACTTGTGTTTGATTGCACACAATCATATTGGTCAGTCTGACCAAGAAGAAGTATGTGAACTAACTTACGATTAACTGCTTAAAGTTTCTAAAAAAAATTAAACTAAATAAAAATAGGAAATAAATTGCATTTAACCTTAACATCAAAATAAAAGGCCCCTCAAAAACTTTAAAAATAAATATTAAATTAAAATTTAAAAAATTCATTAATTAAATAAATAATTTATTAAAAACATAAACAATTTTCAAATAATTTAAGACTTTGTAATCATCTTTAAAGGTCATTTCTGACCTTTGGTGATGATTTCAAGTTGTTTAGAATTGATTTAGATCAAAGATAAAAAATAGCCTAATTACTTAAATTAAATTCAATTAATTGAACTAATTTTGTGAAAATCATAAATATTTATAAATATTTTAAAAATATAAAATAAATTACATTTAACTCCAAATAAATTTAAATTTTAATGAAAATTTAAAACCACTAAAATGTTAAATAAAATTCAAGGTTGTGTCAACAAAATGAAAAATAAAAATTAAATAAAAAGAAAAGTTCAATTAAATCCAAGAACTTTAGAAATAATTCAACTAAATAAAGAAAGGATCAAAGAACAAAAAGTAAATGTAAATTGATAAAAAAATTTAAAAACTTAAAATAAATCTAAATTAATTAAATAATATAAAATAATTTAATTAAATAAAGCATATAAATTAATAAAAGGACTATATACATTTGATTTGATTGCTTAAGGGGAATCAAATACATTGGGGCTAAGATCTTTCCATTGAGAAATTAAAGTTCTTAAAGTGATAAATTGAGAAGATTCATTAAAACCTAAATAATTAAAAGACCTAAATAAATGGACTCTATGCATTGAATTTCTTCCCATATGAGAGATCAAATATATTATAAATATGAGCTTAGGTCTAGCTGAAGAATGCCTAGAGGGTACTCATGCTTATTTTGTTTACTTTCTATACTATCGATGTCATATTTATATTTCTATTAGTGTGCCTTAGGCTCTTAGGGCATGTTATATTTTTACACTTACACAAGCATTTCATTGCATTTCTATTAGGTATATTGCTTTTATATTCCTACAAATGGTGATGTATATGTTAATAGTTGTAAAAATTATAGGTGATGTTGTATATGTAAATTTATAAATGTGAAGCTCTACATTATTATATAGCTAGATGGTGTTGTATATGTCAATAGTTGTAAAAATTAAAAATGATTGCTTCTATGTATAAAGCTCTAAAAGTAAATGATTATTCTTCCCTTAAAGATTATTATCATTTGGAATCTTAAAGAAGATCTTGGAGCTTGAAGATAAAAACTAAAGTAAGTAACCATATTTAAATCTACAATGCATACTAGTAAAAATTCAAGCTTTTGTGGTGAAGCTTGGCCACCTTACTTTTCAATCATCGCTAATTTTTATTTTATATTAAAATTAAATGAATAAAAGTTTTTTATTAATACATTATTATTTTTTATTGATTTATATTGCATGCATAGCACTTATATGGGTGGTAGAAATATATTAGAGGGTAACCTTTTCATAGGTTTCTTTTGATGTGCATGTTCCAGCCTTTGTAGGAACTTGTATGTTAGTTCAAGAATGATACGGTAGCGATACCATATATACAAATTACCCTGACATGCATACATACATGCATTATAAATTTCTGCAATGTACATTAAACCAAAGAACATAAGCCTAAAAAAATATATAGGGGGTCCCATTGCATTATGGGGTTGCTTTACTTTTTTTAATGGTTTAAGGTCATTATGCCTCTAATTTTTTTTAGAAAATTTAGACATAAAAACTTGGAATTTTAGTGTTAAACAAAAATAAAAGTCAGAGTTTAGAACATCTTTGCATCAAAACTATGCTAGATAGATGCATATATATATCAAAGAGTCCTAATTAAATCTTAAACTAAAAATCATTGATTTCTTAGATATATAGCCATCATATCTTACATATATAAGATGCTTGATTACTTTTAGGATATTAGCTGGCAGCCTACGCTAACTATGCATAAGTCCAGATTGCACACACATCTCTTTAAATCTCCTCGCTAAGAGTGTTGTCAAATCATTTTAAAATCTAAATATTAAATCTAAAATAAAAATATAAAGTTTCTTAAATCTAGAATTTTAATTCTAAATCTTTTTAAACAGTTTTTTAAACCCAAGCCTTCAATTAACTCCTGATAAATTTAAAAAGTATAGTCTTTACTTTAATCAAAAGTTTTTTTTCTTGAAATGTAATTAAATACAAAGGCTTACCTCTATAAAGAGCTTTGAACCAATAAAAAAATTAACACTATCTTAGTTCATTTCTAAGGTAGGCAAAGAATCCTGTGGATGATGACTATATCTTTATTCCCTAGTTAGTTTCATAATCAAAATGATATGTGAATGTTTCTTTTATCCTTCGAGAGAAATTGAATATTTTTTTATGCTGAGTTTCAATATAAAAGTAAACAGTTTCTCTTTTCAATTTAATGTCAAGCATCAGTTTGTTAGTTGAGGTAATAGTTGTTAAGCTATGTGAATTTGATTAAAGAAGCATTAAAGTAAATCATATGGCATCATTTTATTTATCCATAGAATTTTCCTGGCGACTCCACTGGGAATAGACTCCTCTATGTTTAGTAAAGACTAGAATTCTTATAATATTTTGTCTAAAGTAAATCACTCCCAATCTGAAATCTTTTAGATTGGGTCCTTCTTCGAATATAAGTCTAAACCCCTATCCATCTTTCCTCTAGTCTGAAGTCTTCAAATCGGGTCTTACTTTAAATCTAAATCCTATCAAAATTGAAGTTCCACTCAGTCTTAAATCTTCGGATTGAGTCTTGGTCAAAATTCAATTCTAAATTCTATCAAAATTAAATTTACTCTTGTATGAAGTATTTACACATGGTATTTATTTAAATTATGATCTAAATCCATGTATAAATCATTGCCCCAATTGGAGATTATTCAAACCAATTTTATATATAAATTTCCATAAAGTTAAAATTATATTCTAGTTCCATTATGGTTTTAATTTGAGTTGTGGATTCAATAAATTTAGCTCAATATTATATTTAGTGATCTAAATATCCTCCTTAAACTAGAAAATATAAAAATGGATTCATAATTTTGGTCGATTGCAAAAAAATATCTGGAAAGTTAATTTTCACTTTCTCAAGGGATGTTAGCACACTATTAACCATACCATGACTGTTGAGGGCTCTCAAATTAGATTTAGATATGGTTTCAGTAACCTGTACTTTTCCTTCACTAGACCCTAAAAGGAGTCAACATTGTCATCCCTACTAAGTAAATTTATGTTAAATCAATTCCTATTATGAATACAATTTAGGGTGGGTTTGCAATTGCTCCAATGTAGGGGGTGTCAATTTCAGGTCACAGGACTGGTTCGGATGTAAATCTCAGGAGGAGATATCCGCCTAAAGCAGAAGCAGAAGCCCACCTTTTCTCATTCATCATTGCAATGGCTTTAGCATATGAATGGAGTCTATAACTGTCAAGGATCAGATACGAACCACTGCAACTTGATGTTGGCCATCTGATTAAGCTTCATGATTTAGAGAAGAATACAAACTACATAAAAAGGATTTGGATTTTATTTAATATTAATCTAAACCAATTGAGGCTCAATTTTAACTTGAACCGAGTCTTATTTAAGTTGATTTGGGTCAGTTTGGGCTCGGTTTGATTTAATCAAATTAACAAAATTAAATTTCAATAAAACGATGTCTCGAATTGAATCAAACTTGAAGCGGCTAAAATGAATGGATCTAATTTAACTGAATGCGAGCGGGTCTAATTTAACCCAATTTCAAGTCGATTCAAGTTCGATTAAATTTTTATGAAGTTGATTTTAATGGAATCAAATTTGAATTAACTCAATCGGACCTAAATCGGCATTGACCTGGATTAAATTAGGCTCGATGAGGTTTAATTAAATCAACCAAAGACCCTCGAGGGCACTCAAATAAAAATTGAGGTCAACAATGCACAAGTTATATTACACTTTATGTTATAGTTGGTTATATGTATCACATTTTTTGTACCTTTTCTATCATTTATATAAAATTATATATAATTATTAATATTTATGTGCATTCTTTTTTTGCATTTGATTACATTCCTCTTATACTTAAATTTTTATATTATCTTCCATTAATAACTTTGCTTTCTGATTATTTAATTAATCGTACTAAAAATGATAATTAAAAATTATATAAATTTAGGATAATAATAAAATCCTAGGTCATTGTTTAAATAAACGCTACCTTATAATTCATAGATTGAAAAAATTAAAAGTTTACTAACCTTGATAATTTAAATTATTGACTTAGCTTGAATTTATAAGTTATACATTTATATATTGACCTTCGAATTGAAAATGAATAATTAAGGTTAAAGAATGGATATGAGTAGATTAAAATTGAAAGTTATTAGCAACTTAAATTTGGAATTAATAACCTTATTAAATATTTATATTAAACTCATTAAGATTATTAGAAGATTTTAAGCAAAATTGGCATTCAATATTATTAACAATGTACTCTATAAAAATAAAAGTGATAAAAATTAAAAAAAAAAGGAAAAAAGAAAAAAGAAAGTGAGTATAATCAAAAATTGGAATCAGATAAAAGCTTAGAGTCTATCTACTTCTAGATCGTGATATATTATCATATATTTTAGTAATTTTAAATTTTAAATTTTTATTTTGGTAATTAGATTAAACAAATTTGTAGATTTCTTTATTTGCTTAAGGATAAGCAAGAGTTTAAGTTCGGGAGAATTTGATAAGTGTAAATTACATATTATTTTATGTATTTTATTTTTAGTGAAATATATTATTTTAGTTATTTTTTGTAGGAAAATTTAAAATGATAAAAATTCGAAGTAGTTTATAGCACCGTAGCGTCCGACTAAACAACATCACAACACTATCTTTAGTATCATTGAGGTGCCCCAATTCTTATATTGTGACACCATGTTCTCTATTTACAAGTGTTCTAGTGGCAACACAGATGGCGTTGAAACAGTAATTATCAGCACTGTAATGTCAGATAGTTAATTTGGCAGCATTGAATAAAAGTTCATAAAGGATGTTAAGCCCTTGTGAACTAGCCTAAGGCTAACCAAGAATGGTGAATTGGTTATTTAAAAAACTTTAAACAAAAATCACAATCTTCTAAAATATTTTAAAACATCAAATCATATAATCATTTACCAAAAAATAAAGTGCAAAAATTAAAAATGCTGAAACGTAATAAGAAAGAGCACATCAAAATTTTATAGTGGTTCGGTAAACTTGACCTATGTCCACTCCCCGGAGCCTCTCCTCTGGGTATTACACTAAACTAAGTGACTCTCCTTTTTCTCCCACAATAAGGTGGAGAAGCCTATGCATAACTCCTTTCCCCCGACCAAGGTGAGGTAAAGAACTCAACTACTTTCGCATCCTCCTAAAGCAGCCAGATAATCTAACTCCTTTTGCTTTCTCATAAAACACGCAGAGGACCTCAATCAATCGCTGAAGTAGACCTCTCTAAAACCTATAAGGAACCAGGGATGATGACTAAAGAAGATGACTTGGATCATTGCTTGGAGCAACCTTTTTGAAACCCTCACAAACTCCCCCTTCTAAGATTATATCTCTCTCCCAAGCTCTCCCTCTCCTCTTGGCTCTCTCAAGTAAATAAGAGATCTTATATAAAATAACTTTAAATTTTCACTAAATTGCAATTAACTGACAAAGATCATCTAGGACAATCGACATATCATCTTAGACAATCAGTACATTTTCAGCAATTTTAGTCAGGATGATATAGAAGGGGCTAGACAATTAGAAGATTTGTTTATTCTAATTATCCCGGATGATGAGTATATCATCCTGTATGATTAGTTCAAAACATCAAGTATTATCCAAAGAATCACTTTATTTGGCCATACTTTATATGTTGGATGACGAAAAAAATAATTTATCATCCAAGCTGATTCTAGAATCATCTTGTACGGTTAGTTCAAATCAATAAATATTGTCCAGGACATCACCCTATCCTTACATGACGATTTAGGAAGAAACTAAAGTTTTTTGACTGATTGTCCAAGATGATATGATCGATTAATCAAACTTTAATTACTTTTCTTAATCATTAAACTAATTTAGGCATAATTGTAATGCGCCATTCAGGACAATATCCTATATGATGTCTAAAAATAACAACATGCCTAAAAGAGTTGGCGGTTGATTCTTTATGATTTAAGCATATTATCTAGGATGATGCTAATATAATCCAGTATGATTTTCATAATTCAGTTGCCTTAACTAGGATGCCCTAATTAAGATTTCTATTTTTAACTTATCATTATGTATGATGTGATCAAAATAGAGAAACTCTTAAGCCTACAAAAATTCTCACCCATAAGTGTATGTGTGCAAGGTTACTTAGCATCATAACCCACTTTATTACATTTGACTCAAGAAAGGTAAAAACACTTAAAACACACTTACAGACTGACTCAATCCTTATCTTCTCAATCTTGAGCTAACTTGATTTATAATTGACCTTATGGATTTGAAATGTTTGTAGATAGGGCAATACTAGAAGAACATAAATGCCAGAAATATTTTCTGTCATCAAAATTATAATCATTGAATCCATATTCACAATAATATCCCCCTTTTTTATGATGGCAAACATTTGTTGGGAAATTTTAATTAAGCATATTAATGAAGCATAAAGTAAATGAGAATATTTTGAACTAAGCAATACAAATTTTACTAAAAACAAATAGGTGGTACAAACACTAAACAATAGAGTACAAATAAAAATAATAATATAACAAAACAACACTAACACACTAACCTTAACACTACTCCCCCTTTTGACATCACAAAAAAGAGGAGGAAACATAAAAGAAATAAAATGAAAAATATACACAATGGAAACTAACAACAATATAAAGGCATAAAAAAAAGAACATCATAAAAAATCTACAAGTACGGAGGGCCCTGGTTATCAAAAGAAGGTGGCGGAGGTGGCTGAAAGAAACTAGAAATAATAGGAAACTACTCCTCAAATTAGGCCATATCCTGATCGTGTTATTGCTGCTGGTGTCACATGTACGCATCAAATCTTCTAACATCCTCTACATACTACTGCTCCTATACAATAAAGTAAGAGTGGAATCTAGCCTCCCTCTGGTCGAACCGCTCCACCAGCTGATCTAGCTATGAGTGCTGGCAGATTAAAAAAGGTGTAGAAACAGATGCAGGAGTAGCTTCCTCCTCAGCTCCCTCAGCCTCCTCATGCTCTGGGTAGAGACGAGTACTATGAAGAATATGGCAGGAGCTATTAGTGTAGTAGGAAGGCTGAAAGTCTGGTGGGGCACGATATTGAATATTGTATTTTATTTCAAGGATAAAGGTAATGAGGTGTCCTAAGGCAAGGTTAGGTTTTCTTTTATGTCCTGGACCTAATGCTAGTTAGTTGCTCAATGTAGCAAAAGAAAATGTCAGCGACATTGAAATCTCTTTGGATTATAATATAAAAGGTGGAGATTGAGAGTAAGATAGTGATGTGAATGCAGTCACCAGCATTTGGAATTACTGAGGTGCGAATGATATGTTGGATTTTCCTAGCATTTTTTACTAAGGTGCTTGGGGTTCCAATATGGCAGGAAATATTTATGTTTCTCAGTAGGTGGTTAACAGGAGCCCAGTCAAAGTCAGGATATAAAAATAATATATGAAGCTTCTCTCCAATAGTATATAGTAGAAAAAGTTCCTAACAATTCGGTTATGTAATTTCTACTGAATGTTGGTGGATATAGGATTATAGGGCAGTGTAGGCAGCATTTATCTTGAGGCTTGTAAAAAATAAATAGAGGAGATCATAATTGAAAGGGCAAGCTAGGGTCAAAATGAAGGTAAGAGAGGTATGAGTGAAAAGATCTAATACCAGGTAAGAGAGCATGTGAGGATTGATAGTCCTCGACAAAGTGATCCTGGTTATCTTGTAGCAAAGATAAGTGGCTTGGTCAACCACCTCAGTGAAATGAGGGTCGAGAGTGGCTCTTACAGAACTTTCAGCCAACATTCTAAAGCGCTTGCCTCCTACCATTGAGAAGATAAGGGAGAGGATGGAAGGATTACCAAGGATTCAAGAAGGATAGTGTGAAAAAATGGTTCAAATGACTATTTATAAAGAACCGGCCATATCATTATTGACCTTATTTTTGTATAAGGTCACTTTTAACTCTTCCCTGAGCTCTAGATCTTAGGATCTTCCTAGTTCCTATCCCTTAGGCCCAAACCAGATCTTAATTCAATTGAAACCCAGAACCCTTAGGCTAAGGACTCAGTTCTGAAGCCCTTTATAGGTGATTTTTCCATCACCTCAAAACCCAGTCAAGTGGTATATGATTTAAGGTCTATCAGTTGAATATTGATGTGACATTTCTCTAGTGTAAACCCTCCAAATTTGAGCTCATTTAAAGGACTCAAACCCCATAAACTTAATCCAGTCCCAAAGGTTACAAAATCTTCAAATATTTACAATCAATGCCACTAGGCCTTTCACCTAGTAGAATTTGACTTTGGAGCCCCCTCCAAATCTTTTGATCACTCCTAATACCTTGATATTGACTTGTTAAGCAATAATCTATATCTTTTTAGATTCAATTTGACCCAGAATTACTTGAGACAAAAATGACCAAAATGCCCTTAAAGGGGGATTTTTGGACTTTTGGCCTAAACTCAACTTGATTTGACTTATCAACCATTAAACTCTTCTCCAAATGTCATTCCAATGGATCCTAAATGACTTTAGGAACACATTAAACCCAAACGTACTCTTTGGTTTGACCTTGTTGACCAAGTCAACCATGGTTGACCAAAATGCCTTAATGGATTTAAACATCTATTTTCAATCCAAATGACCAACCCAATGCATGAAATCACTTCCATTGACCTCAAAATAACCATTTGAATTTATTCAACCTAAACCCAACCCATGGCCTAACCAAGTTGACTAAGTCAACTATGGTTGACCGAATCAACCATTTAACACAACACTTACCAATTTTAACCATTCAAGCTATTTGAATAAATTCAACCTATCAAAATTGGTCAAATATACACCCTTGACATATCCAAAATTTATCTAAGTTAAGCTTCTTTGGGTTGACTTATTCAACCCACTTGAAGATGTCAAAACCCTTCAAATATCATGCATTTGCTCTCAATTCTAAACCCTTGACTTGAAATTCCTTGGCATGATGTCTTGTAGCACTCTTGAGCTACCTCATACACATCCTAGTCACCATTGATTGGTCAATAAGTCAATGGATCAAAAATAACCTTTGAAATGAGACCATGCCATGGCTTGGTTTAGCCAAATGGGGAAAAAGGTGTGGTCCCCTTTCCTATGGACCAAGAGAAGTCACACTCACCACCAACCCTATTCCCTAGCTTTGGGCAGCATATGGAACACTTGGAATTCATCCAAAACCACTCCAAATTAAATCTCAACCATCCAATCCAAATGCCAAAGGTAAAGTGGGGGAAAACTTGACCTAAAAGGGGCTTCTTCATCATTCCCCCTCATATCATCAAAGCTCTAAACTCCAGCAGCCCCTAACCTTTCAAGATCTCCTCCCACACATTCCAGCACTCCTCAAGGCCTTCCCAAGCTTTTCCCAACCATTTCCAAGCCTCAAATCACTATTTTAGTGAGGAGAGAGCATTATAGAGAGAGAAAGAGGAGTTTCGATTACAACTTTTGATCCGAAGAAATCCATCTCTTGAGATCTTCATCAAAGTTATAGAGGATTACTGTAGCTTTCAAACGAGCCAAAGATCATAAAACTTTGATGGTTGAATTATAAGATATGCTAATTTAACGTTTAAATTTCAATTTGAAACTATAGCAATTTTGCAATGAATGGAGCATCCAAACTCCAGGCATTGAAAGATCATATTGCCCTCTAGCTATAGTTCAAATTTCGTGCAATTTCGTTAAGTATTTTGAAAGATATGGGCATTTAAAATTATTTAACTCTGGTTCAACCAGAGCCGTCCAATCGAGCCTTTAAACCGATCGGACGGCCCAGAATTGGCCACATCGCCTCCAACCCGCGTGGTCCTCCTCAAGTTCGAACACGGGTCCGTCCGAGATCTGACACGTGGCCTCATGCCACGCCGCCATGTCACCGTCAACGGATTTGACCCAAACTTGAATGAAAAAATGTTTTAAATGCTCCAAATCTTCCAAAATTCACAGAAAATTAATTTTTCCACCAAATGGGGCGTTCTTAGGCTTGTTAGAAAGATAATCTGTTGTAGTATTTATTAAAATTGAAATTTTAATGATTTTATTTCTGTATTGTGAGATATTTGAGTTTATTTGAATTTTATTTTTTATAATTTTCTCACAATTCAGTGATCAAATGAAGTCCAAATTTTGGTGGATGATTATTAGGTATATTAGGCATGTTCAATAATTTTTTTAGGGTCAGATACATAATAAATTTCTATGATGTGAATTCTTAATGTAAAGGGTACCCAAAATTTTGAAAATTCATAACTCCTTATGGGTTTAGTATTTTGTTGTGATATTTCTTTGGTATGATTGCATGTATGTCAGGGATTAATCGAATTTCAAGCCTATTTAAATAGTAGAGACACCTAGGAAAAATAACTAAGGAAATGTCTAAAAAATTAGAAACTTTATATAGGATTGATTATACACACACCAATAGGGGTGAAACTTGAACCTAGTAAACTTAGTGACATCAGTTACCCTAGGTTTAAATTTTACTCAATTTGGATATCATTAGGTTAGAAAATTGAGCATGTTAAATTTCAGCCCTTTTAAGGACTTAGAAAATTCAATATATTAATTCTATAAAATGCCCATAATACCTCTAATCAACCATAATTCAACTCTTAATCTTTCAAAATTAAAATCCATTTAATTTGACATTGAAATTCACTTTAATTTAATTTTAAGTTAAAATCAATGTTAAATAAATTTTTATTAATTAAAATATATTAAAAATAACAAAAATTCTTTGAACACTTGTTAATCTCTCTTTAGATCATTTTTTATCTTTGGAGTTAATTTCAAGAAGTTTAGGACTCATTTGGGTTCAAATCATTAAAAGAGCCCTTAATTGAAATAATTAAGTAATTTTAAAAAATACACAAACTTCCAAAATTCATTATTAATAATAGAAATTCTAAATAAGTCAAACTCAATGGCTAATGACTCTAATTAAAATCTAGTATTTTCTAAAAATATCAAATCCCTAAAATATGGTCAAAGTCAAAAAGTCAACATTTTGGTCAACCTTAGGTTAAAATTGGGTTAAAACTTACAAAAATCATAACGTTTTATGGAAAACTCCAAATTGAGTGTGCCACCTGTCCAACAACTCATAATTAGGTCTAGTATTTATTAAAAATCTAAAACTATTAAGGTTAATTCTAATTTTAAAAATTAAATTTTGGCCCTTTAGTTAACACATATGGATAATTTCTTAAAACCCATTAACTCTTTCAAACTCCAGATTTTTCTAAGTAGGTTAATAAAATTCTCAACAAATATTTTAAAACCAATAATTAATTCTTTTTAACATTAATCCACTTCTCTTAGTTTCAACTAACTTAAATTAATAAAATCAACCCTGATTACTACTAGGTAACTCAAGCCTACGAGACTATTAGGTTAGCCCAAAGGAAGATGAAATAAACTTCACGGCCTCAGTGTGAAATAAAGGTAGTAATTATTTAACTCCTAAAATATATTTAACTAAAATTATTAATATATTAATATTTATTCTTTAATCCAAATTTCTCTTATGCCTCAACAAACTCAAATTTTTTGATAACTCTAACTAATCACCAAACCTAGGATCTACCCCAGCCACACGACCTTTTACACATACTTTAGATAATTTGCTAGGATAACCTACTCTAGATCTAGGTTCGGTCGGTGTTTATTTTACTGCTGTGTTTTGGATTTTTTATAATTTTATTGCATGTTGTGGATAAAATTGTCTTGCTATGTCTGCTTACTTTTTACTGAACTCTGTGGATGATTGATGTGTTTGGCGACTAGATTATTGTTAGGATAGGAGCGATCTGGATGTTCACATAATTTTATGTAGGTTAACACGCTCATGCAGGCAGTAAAAAGGGGGCTACATAAAATAAATTCAATTATAAATATGCTTGCACAGGTGCTTTAGCTGCTAAAGCCTCCAAATAATAAAAAGAGGGTGTCCAGTGTGTCTACTTACTTTTCTACATATATATAACTAATTGGGAATAAATATTTTTGATTCATTAACTGCTTAGGATGATCTTACAGGAGAGTCTAGAATTTTTTCATTATTATATAAATGTAATTTGTATAAGTGTCAGGTGTTGTGAAAGTAAAGTTTTGAATTGGGTTACATAGGTCCAAAACTTGGACTCCAAAGAGAAAAGGACACCCCTTAGGGGAGTAGCCCTTTTCTATTTGGAGATCTAAATTTTGATCACTTCTTTCCTACCCAAAGGGGAAAGAGTGGCCTTCCCCTCGAAGAATCCAAGGAGCCCGAAGAAAAGAAGCCCGAAGGAGAACAAGATTGAAGAATCAAAGAAAAAGAGTATCTCACTCAAAACCACTTGCGTCACTTCTAAGTTTAGAATCCGGGTTGTTATCAGTGGTGCCCGGCCACTTTATTTTCTTTAAATTATTGTTTATAATAAGTAATGCAACTTTGCCTATGGACATTTATTAATTATTTCATTTATATTTGATGTGTTGAAATGATTGCCTTTAGGATTGCCTACTTTTTTTAATTTTTTGGTATTTATGTGTCGCTTTTATTTTTGCCTGAATATGTGAGACTCATAAGGGTGTGAAAGTTTTTATACTCATAATCTTAAAGTTTAAAATTTTAGTGAGTATAAATTATATCAAAAGATAACAAATAATGGAAATTAGTCGGGGATCGACCCTAGGGTTGCATACATATTTCTGCACTACTCTCTCTTCTTGCTTTAGACCCTTCCCCGCCTGTGGGTAGAGTCTGGATAGTCTGACCTATGAGGATGAGGTGCCGGACCTGGGGAAATCTAATCTTCTAAAAAGTTATTTTTTAAGCCTGATTTAACTTTCAAGCATACTTAATTTGAAGTTGTTAACTAGCATGCAATATATTAAAAACAAATTAAAAGAGTTAAAATTTTAATTGTATTAGTCTTTAGTATTTTTTGCACCCAACATAAGTCAAAGGGGCCAATTAGAGAAATATGTAGATGTCGGCCCTAACTCTCCTAAACTTTAATTAAAATGTCCCTTCCACTCTTTCATAAAAGACCGGATTTATCTATTTTAAATCAATTAGGTGGTTAGCTTGCTCCCCAATCTAGGTAGGGATAAGTCCAGGTTCTACACTGCATTAGCTATGGTCGGACGACTGTGGTCCAGTGTCCAAGTTAGATTTAGAATCCGGGATAGACCTTTGATTATAAGACCCCAAACTTCAAGAATATAATCTCAAATTTCTAATAAAATACTCAACTCTAATTAAATTTTCCTTCAACCTTAAAATGTAAAGCCCAACTCTTAGATTAAGTTGGGACACTTTCGGATGGTTCCGGTATCTCAAAGTGTCCCCTACCTTTCTTCTCTTGACTCTGTTAATAACTGCTCAATTTTGATCCATTCCCTTTTGAGTTTCCAAAATCTACCTCTTTTTTATATCACTACTAGAAAATTTGACAAAATTTTGCCACTATTTTAATCGAGAGTTTACTTAGAAAACTTTATCTCCCTACGATGTAATTAACTACGAGGGCTTATGCTTGTAGGATATTTAGAACCACACACACCTAATTTAAAAAATTGATTTTTTACAGTTCAATTGGATTTCTTTGGGAAAACTTAAAATACTAGTGATCGTTATTATCATAATCAAGGAATTATCATCGAGTGGTATCTTCTCCCTTCGGGGAGATACACCTTTTTTTTTATAATGCTTTGGATGTGAAATTAATGATCACACTTCTTGAATATTTTAGCTTGATATTCAGTAGAACCTCATTTTGACCCTTAGAGGCCATATAAAGTTCTCTTTAGCATCCAGTCATAATATTTAAGATAAATTTCATAATTCTAAATCTGAATGCTGTTATGAAATTTTATTTTCACCTTTAGAGGTGATATACTCTTTTTGATCGGATGATTCAATTTTAGAATTAGAATTTAGCCTTAACTCCCAAAGAAAACTAAGCTTTGAAAAATCTGCTTTCAAAATTCTACCAACAATCATCCAGGATGATCACAAAATCATCCAGGACGATCATGCAAATTTATGATATCCGGGATGATTTCTCAAAAAGGTGGTCATATCATTTAGGATATTTAGACATCATCTAAGATGGTTAGAATCAAGTGATCATCCTAAGGAGTCATGCTAGACAACTGTTGAAAAAGTGGATATTATATGACGATTAGGTGGATCATCTAGGATGATCTATAATAATGAAACGTATAGGTCAAATTTAAAATGGGTAACCATTTTTTCCACATAAATTATCCAGGATGAATGAGTAGATCATCTAGGACGATCACAAATAATTAAAGTAGAATTCAATCAGATCATCTAGGACGATGTGGATCATCTATGATGATCTAAAATGATTTGTTGTTGTTTTTTATTTCTAACTTTTCTTTTGTTTTGTTTTTAGTTATTGATTTTTATTTTCTATTATTTTTTATATTTTCATTTCTATTATTTTATTTTTTTTCTTTTAGTTTTTCTTTTGGTCGTTGTTGAAAATAATATTTTATGTCTTATTTTTAGTTTTGAAAATTTATAGTCAACGATTGACATCTCTAAATTAGTTAAAAAGAGAAACACTGTTAATTTTTTCCTTTCTCTAACTTCTTTTAACGATATAATTTTCTTTTCTAAATAAAAGTTTATCTCAAATTAATAACTGGACTTTACGATTGAGATCTTTTCTATTTTATTATAATGATCTATCTTATTTAAATAATGTTCAAAGTTATTAAATCACTTTCAACCCTTTGTAATCTTATCATTATATTTATCATATGAATTTGATTCTGCTTTGTGGTTTACCCTTTCTTATATTAGAGAGTGAGTTTTTCTTCTCTAATATCTATAAGATATTCTCACAACTAAGAGTATTTAAAAGTTTTGAACTAGATCTAGCTTGCAAAAATGATAAGAGGCATAAAATGAGTCCAAAAAGAAGAAAAACTCAAAAGATGCGTAATGATCGTAAATAAATAAAATTAAATTAAAAGATACATAAAGTGTATCAAACATCAAAAGATGTGTAAAGTGCACCAACCAATTGATAAGAGGCACAAAATGACCTCATAAGAAATCAAGCTTCCTTCTCTTTTAAATCTTTAAATCTTAGAAAAATTCATGTGTCAATTGATATTTTCAAAGACTTGATTTTAAAATTCATGATTATAACTTATTACTTTGATATATTATTCTAAAAAAAAATTCTCTAGTATAATTTTGAACGAATCACTTTTTCTTATCTAATTACTTTTTCTAAGTTAGATCTTTGTTTTTAAAAGATAGTTTGCCCTATAAGATGTTTGAGCTAGGATTAATAGGTCAATTGTTCTGCCATTTTTGAATTTCGATTATGTTAACTCATTTTTTTATAAAGTTTTAACTCAATCACATGGAAAATTTATCATGTCACATTTGATTTAAATTGTGCTTATAAGTAAGCCTAAATCTAGAATTTGTTGCTTCGATTAAAAGGCTTGGGCCACATAACTTCCTAAGGAAATGTATTCAGCTTCAGCAATGGAAAGTGCAATAGAAATTTATTTTTTACTGGACCAAGAGTCTAAAGCCTGTCCTATGAAATGGCAAGTTCCATAAGTGCTCTTTCTATTCACCCTACACCCTGTAAAATTAGAATCAAAATATCCAATAATCTCAAAAGAAGTGTTTTACCTAGGATACTAGATTCCTAAGTTTTGGGTCCCTAAGAGATATCTAAGGATTCTCTTAACTGCAATAAGGTGAGATTCTTTAGAATCAGCTTGAAATCTATCATAGAGATAAACACTAAATATTATATTAGGTCGGCTGGCAACTAAGTAAAGCAGTGATCTAATTATTCCTCTATACATCTTTTGATCAAAAAATTTTTTATTTGAGTCCTTATCTAACTGAATACTAGAGCTCATGAGAGTATTTATTGGCTTGACTTTATCCATTTAATATTTCTTCAAGATGTCCTTAATATACTTTAATTAATTAAGAAAGATTTCATCTTCTAATTGTCTTATGCTAAATCCCAAAAAGTAGGATAATTCTTCTATTATACTTATCTCAGATTCCTTACTAATTATTTTAAAAAAAATCATCACATAGCCTTTTATCAAAAGATTCAAAAAGTATATCATCAACATAAATCTAAACAATGAGTAACTCATTTCTTACTATCCTTAAAAAAAGGGTGGTGTCTATGCTCCCCTTAATAAACTCCCTCTCTAGTAGGAATATGCTAAGCCTCTCATACCACTTTAGGTGTCTATTTTAATCCATAAAAGGCCTTTTTTAATTTATAAACATGATTTGGAAATTAGAAAATCTCAAAACCTAGGGGTTACTCTATAAACACATCCTCGTTTATTAGCCCATTTCAAAAGGCACTCATGCTGTCCATTTGGAAAAGCTTAAATCCCTTATAACAGGCAAATACTAGTAGTTCTCTAATGGCTTCCAATATAGCTAAAGGGGTAAAGGTTTCCTTAAATTTAATCAATTCTATTTGGTTGTAACCCTTAGCCACCAATCTTACCTTATTCCTAACCACCACACCATAATCATTTATTTTATTTTTAAAGACCCATTTGGTTCCTTCCATATTTTATTTCTTAGGTCTTTCTACTAACTCCCAAACATTATTCCTCACAAATTGGTCAAATTCTTCTTGCATAGCTAAGATCCAGAATTCATTAGAAAGGGCTTTATTGATGTTCGTGGGTTCAGTCATTGAGATAAAAGCAGAATATTTCACTTCCTTAGTCTAAGCCTAGTTCTAAAACCTTTAGCAGGGTCTCCTAAGATCAGTTCTTTAGGACGACTTAAAGAATATCTCTAATCTCTAGGCAAAGTGTATATAGGTTTTATCCTTTCCTCCAGATTTGTATTTTCTACTCTTTTGGTAATCTCACATACTCCATCAGTATTTTAAGGCTTTATCCTTTTCTCCAAATTTTCAACTCCTTAGGTAATCTGTCCAACTTCATCTTCTTTCTCAACTATAGACTTCTTAGGATCAGATTTATCAAATACTACATGAGTAATCTCCTCCACCATCAATATTATCTTGTTAAATATCCTAAAGGATTTCCCCATTGTAGACCTCTGAAAGGGATCCATCGTGGCTATAGAGTGTAGAGGGTGTATAACCGCACCACCATGAGCGATAGAAATGATCATGGGCCTACACAACCTTCGCAAGCGGGCCAGTGGGAGGGCAAATTAGATCCTACATATGATCAACCATTGAGGATAGTGGCTCTCACCAGTATACCTCGATGGTTGATAATATATACGACCTGATTAATTTCATGGGATTTCCCCCACCCAATACATAACCTTGGGTGGGGTTTATTTATTATAGAAATATATTTCCCATCGGCTTAAGCCCCTATGGTTAATTACATCTCATGTGAGAGCTCGAGAATACTCTTGATTAAGGATTCAATATTATTCTTCTTAAAAAGGGGGGATTGATACGTAAAGGGAGACTAGAAAGTTCCTACTCAAATGAAAAAAAAGGGCTCAAGTGGTTTAGTTAACATGTACTGCTCACACTGATATGCAGAGGGACTAAGGCACTAAGAAGAAAGTGGAGAAAAGAAATCATGCACTTAAAATATATAGAGGAAAAAGATGGAAGTGGCATTATCCACATGATGTAAATATCCTGAATTTATAATCCCTGAAAAAAAAGAACTTACATACAAATGAGGCATACTATGAGACACCGAATATAGTAGCCTTGAACCCTAAATTTAAGATGAGTTTAGTGTTCTATCCAATAATAACACATGTGCCCTAACTAACATAATATAGGCTTATGTCCTACCTAAAAAAGGAAAGCCAGCCAACCACCAAAGAAATTAAAACACGTGATGTACAATCTTTATGAAATATAGGTAGGTAGGTTAAGTGTTTTGAAAGTAAGGCCGACATCTAGAGAGTTTCCTAATTTAACTTGGACTTATGTAGGGTGAATGATTTTAGAGCTAATGCAATTAAATTTTCAGTTTAATTAGTTTTAAATGCAATGCATACTAGTTAAAGTCTTCCAAATTGAGTATGCATAAGATTTTAAAAACATGCTTATAAAAATAATTTTTTAGAAAAGATTGAGTTTTCCCAGGTCTGGCACTTCATCCTCATAGGTCAGATTATCCAAACTCTATCCATAAGAGGGGAAATGTCTTATTAGAAGGAGAAAAGAATACAACAGTATGCATACAACCTCAGATGATTCTGGCTATTCCCTAGCTCATTAGGTTTCTATGTTATTTAATTCTTAAAATTTTAAAATTTGATTACAAGTAGAAAATTTAATTTTTATCCTAGAGAGCCTAGCAAAAATCAATTCATACACACACAAGAAAGAAGCATAAAAAAGCAGGCAAGTTATACGGCGCACACAAAGTAAACACATCAATATAAATCCATAAAATATAGAAAAGTAAAGTCCAAAATCCACGGTGAGTGTCGTATAAGTACAACCCAGAGTCTGTAAAAAAGTAATGGTGGCCAGGCCCCACCGACAACAACCTGGATTCTAATCCTATTGAATGATGCAAGTCTTAAATACAAGGCATTTTATTTTCAAGTCTTTGTCTCTGAGTGGATCATCCTTCTCTAGATATTCTCCCTTTAAAGTGTCTTCTTTGGGCTATATATGGTTAGTCTCCAAGAGGGTACCCAAATGAAAAAGAAATTTCTTGAGAGTGGGCCTTTCTTTTTCTCTTTGGATTCCTTATATTTGAAATGTTATGCCTTTGAAGACATTCAATACTTGATATAAATTACATCATATTACATTATCAAAAAAGAAAAATTCTAGACTATCTTATATGGTTATCCTAATAGAAAACATCCCAAGTAGATTAATATACCACATCACAAGCAGTTATATTTAGCTAGAAAAGTAAACACATTTGGCCATGCTCTTTTAATTTTAAGGGGGCTAAGCAATCTTTAGAGCATCTACAGAAAACAGTGTTAGTTTTAAAGCTTTTAATTAATTTTCCCCCTTTTTATTTAGTATTATATGAGAATAACCACCTGCATAAGACATCGTTAGTATCAAAGCACTTCTAGCCCATATGCAATCTAATGTATAAATTACATCATGAGTAAAGCATGTATAATAATAGAACAAATATCATCACAACAAATCCAATATAAGCAAGCTAATTTAACCAATCACACTTGCCATATGTAAAAAGCATCACATTACATAGAGCAAAAAAAAAAAAATAAAGCGTCGGCCCTAATCCTAGAGCTAGAAGTGATTCCCTAGCAAATAGTTTTATATGTGTGTAGTAGGCTAGTGTGGTATGTAGGGTAGTTAATTCAAGTTGCCTAAAGTTTAGATTTTCTTGGAGGCCAAAAGGAGAAATTTTAATTAAAGTTTAAATATTAATAGATTTGGGTCCACTTTTAGTTAATTTAGTTTGTTGATTCATTTTAATGCTTAGGATAATGATCTTTAAATTTTAAATTGCATTAGTGGATTTTAGACGGTCCCGGATCCTCCAATACGTTAGGCTAACGGGGGTCTAAAAGGTTATTATGGGAAATAGGCCAGGTTTTGGGGTTTTATCATTTTAATTAAATATTAATCCTTAAGATATTTAGGCTTTGAGTTTCCGGGATTTGGAGTTTTCTAAGCAAAATTATGAGTTTTAGAAGTTTCAAGCAATTAATGAGTTATTAAAATTGCTTTAAATAGGAGTATTTTAGAGATTTTGATCCAAATCAACTCCAAACTAATTAGAATCACCCCCAAAGGTCAGAAATGACCTAAAGAAGTGTTCCCAAGTGTTTGGAGAATATTTGAAATTTTAATAATTTTTAATTATTTAATTAAGGTAAAAAGGTAAATTTTAATTAAATTAGAGTTCAGATTAAAGTCCAATTAATGGATCCTAATTATCTAAGGTTAAGAGTTAAAATATGAAGAGTTTGAGATCTTATGAGTAATTTTTTGAGTTAAAATGAATTTATTATAATTTTTGTAAGTTATTGGAGCCTAATTAAGGGTTAAATTAGGTCTTATTAATTAAGGGGTTTAAAGGGTCTTAAAAATTTCTAGAAAATTTTGTGAGGTTTAGGATATCTCTAAGTTAAATTTTTTGAAGTTTTAAGTCATTTGAAGATCTATCTTAGCTCCTAAAATTTTTTTGAGTTCGCTAGACGGTTCCTTAATTATTGTCCTTAGGGTCTTGCTACGTTATATGAGTTTAAAATCAAAGTTTAAGACTAACCCATAGTATAACATAAAGGAAATACATAAAAATAATAAGCACTCTAATCCTAAGAACTAGAAGGGCCTAAGCTATATATGGGTACATCCTATACATATAGAATACTATGAAAAGATGACTAAGTGTGCTTAACAGTATAATTAGTAAATACTTGAAACCAATCATCCACTAATTCCATCTCCCCCATGAATGATATTCATAAGTACAACCCATGTTTAAAATTTTCAAAGTAGACCTCTCAAAATTAAGGGGCTTAGAATATATGCAATTTCCAAATATTTTAAAAAATACAAATAAATATATAAGTTTGAGAAAATAACATAATTAAATAATAATTTAATATAAGTACATGCATAAATATAGGAGTGATCTACTGATCACCCAAGCAGGTTTCAAAATAATAATAAAAAAA
>NW_021319099.1:2612851-2636033 GCF_001605985.2 Dendrobium catenatum | reverse complement strand
ATTTTTAAAGATAATTATTTATTAATATTTACTAATGAATAACACTTAAATATTAACTATATTAGATAACTACTCAAAATAACTAAATAATAACCTAAATATTAAATTGAAAGTATATACAAACATACATCTAAAATAATAAAATATATCATTTTAAAATAGGATTTTAAGTTAATAAAAACAAATATTTTATATTACTTATAATTATTTATTAATTAAATATAATTGGTTTTTAATAATTAGCATAATTTAAAATATACTTAGTATCTCTTTAACTAAAACTAATTTTAGATTGAAGAGGATGAAAATGCAATCGATTCGATATATTATACATATTTTTAGGATTAGTATTTGATTTTTAATGAATTTTTAACTGAAATTTGAATTAAAATAAATTTAAAATTAATTTAAACATAAAAATACGATCGAATGACATGGTCCACAGGCAATATTTACGTATCGGTGCAATCATTGCGCCATAATCATTACCGCAATGACCGTGACAATGAATGCTACGGACATGACCTTATTTAACCATGTAGGCAGCCAAAGAGAACCATCACATGTCCGCATTTTAGATATGAACAGTGGAGATTTGGCCGAATGAAGGATCTTGACCACATATCAATCCATGCAGTCATAAAGAATCACAAAGCAATGATACCCGCACCTTTAATCATAAGATTAACAGCTCGGATCGTCCGTAGCACAAATGAGATGTAAAAACCTAAATAACATTTTTTTTCCTCATTCTCTCGATCGGATGCATAAAACTAAATGAAATTTTGAACCTAGAATAAGAACATGAACAGAAATTGTGGGGACTACATCTTGCGGCTTGAAACGTGCTTTATAAAAAGTTATTTAACTCTATGTTTCCTAAACTAGGGTTTGTAATTTCACCTTAGTTTATGGATGGTTTAACCTTTTTAATGGCTTGTTGCATTTATAAACTATCCACGCTCCTTTTTGTAGAAGAAATTGTGATCCCAAATGCTATAGATCAATGGGAAATCACCTTGGAAGTTGTTTCCCTTCAATTCGTCAGAGATCTCATCACCGACGAGGTCTTGGCGGTGGGTATGACTTGAGAAAAGTGAGGAAAGGTAGGGAGAGCTCTCACATAAATTCTCAGGGACTGAGGATGCTTGGTGAGGGAGCAAAAGTCAAAGGTCCCCTAATTGGAACCCTAAAGAGGGTATTTATAGACCCAAGCACTTGATGGATGACCTAAATCATCTTTGGGGTTAATTAGGAGGGAGGTGAGGAGATTAGCATGGGATTTAGCTCTATGAATCATTAGGAAAGAAGTTAGTGCATTAAATAGGGTAGATTTAACAAAAAAAAGGGTAATTTAATCTAATGGAACTTAGGTTGACCAAGTCAAAGCTTGACTTGTTTAACTTAGTCAATTAGGTCAAAGGAGGTAGGGGGTTGAGCCAAAAGAAGGATTGAATTGGGTTAAGACTTCCATTAAGGCTGATTGGGTCAACTAAGTTGACATAGGGCATGGGTCTAGGTCGAATGGGTTGGGTCTGACTCACTAATTACAAAGGAAGAGGGATTTGAGCCAAAGGAGCTCTAGATTTGCTTTGAAATCAAGTGGAAAGGGTATGGGTTAATTTAGATTAACCCAGGTTGACCTGGTCAACCAGGTTGACTTATGGGCTAGGTCAAGGCTTAGCATACTTGGTTTGATCTACTGAGTAAAAGTGGGATGATATTGGGGGCTGGCTTGGTCAATTTAACCAAGTCAACCCTTTGACCCAAAGGTTCAGATAAAAGGGAGGTCATCACCCACACTTGAATATCCCAAGAACACTCCTTCATCAGATTAAAACCTTACATCCAAAGACATAGAGGTGGGAAAGGTTGGATGTCCTACCATTAATAATCTCATATGGTATCTTATTCAGTTTAGATCTAATATTCACCCTATCAACACATAATAAGCTGTGTTTATCGCTTCAGTCCAAAATTATCTTGGAAACAAATACTTAATAAGCATGGCTCTAGTGGCTTCGACTAAGATCATATTCTTCCTTTCAGCTTTCCCGTTCCGTTGAGGGGTCTAGGTGCTGAGAAGTTGTGACTAATCCCTTGATCCTCACAAAAGTCTCCAAATCTCTCATTTTCAAACTATCCACTATGATCACTATGGATGGTCAAAATCTCAGAACCTAACTTTTTCTAAATCCAAGTGGAGAATGATTTAAATTCATCAAAAGATAGAAATAAAATCTAAGTGAATCTCGAGTAGTCATCTACAATCACAAATCCATAGACTTCCCCCCTAAGCTGACAGTGCTAATGAGTCCAAATAAATTCATGTGAAGGACTTCTAAAGGTCTAGATGTGCTAATATCTTTATTGGAATGGAAAGAGGATTGGACTTATTTTCCTAGTTGACATGCATCATATAGGTGGTCCTTAGTAAACTTAAGTTTGGGGACACCTCTAATTAGGTCCTTTTGGGTTACTCTTCTAAGGGGTTTTTATGCTGACATGATATAACCTCCTATGCCACAACCAAAACTCATCAACGGAAGTTTTTATGCAAAATAAAATAGCACATTCAATGTTATTTAAATCATGCATGTAAATATTATTAATCTTTTTTTTCTACAAAATAGTATTGTTATTTAAGCTAATAATGAATGTATTTGCCAAAATTTTTATAATAAAGCCATTGTCACAAAGCTGACTAATGCTGAGCAAATTATGTTTCAAGCCTTTAACAAGTAAAATATTTCCAATCAAAAGGTTCTTAGAGTTTTTGATTATACCTGCACCCATCACTTTCTTGATGGTGTTGTCTCCAAGAGTGACCTTTACTTCTGCCCTGGCCTCCAATAAAGTGAATTGATTGGCATCTCCAGTCATGTGTCGTAAGCATCCACTATCCATGTACCACATACTCTCATGAGGTCTTTGGTGAGAGCACACTTACAAGATCATCAAACATCAGATATATGAAACCAAATAAGTTTGGGTCCCTTATTATGGAAATAAGAATACAATGCATATATGTTATATTATGAATCATATAATTTGGGTCTCCTCACCTAATATGTACTATGGTGAATAGTGCAAGTATGGAAGATGTGTTATAACATGACACATGAAAAACATCTAACATCAGGAAAATAATTTACTAATCTATTCAAGTTATATTGCCTCTTTCTAGGTTTCTAAACTTTTGGCTTAGTTTATGATTAAAAAATTATTCAGGTGTGAGTAGAATTATATTTTCCTAAATTTCTTTCAATTCAGCTTTAAAAAATTAGTTAGTACTTTCTAAATCAGCATTATCAACTTTTAAATAGTGTTCCATACTCTTAAATACATCAATATATATTTTAAAATCAATTTTACGTGCAGTGTAAGATGCTTTCAATAAATCATGCTCAATGACTAGCTGAGAAGGCTTTTTATTTAACTCATTAAACTCATCAAGTAATGACATGTAATTGCTATTAAGCATAGAGTGATCTTTAAGCAAAACTTCATGCTCTTTTTTGTAAATTTAAAAATTCTAATTTCATGCTAGAATGCAATTTCTTAAGTTTCCTATATGATGCATGAATTTTCTCAAAAACTTTAAGTAATTGATCGTAGGTTAGTTCACATACATCTTCTTAGCCAGACTGACCAAGATGATCGGCCACCATCAAACCCAGTTTTATTGTCTCCTCCTCAACTTCAGTCTCAGAGGAGTTAGATGCAAAATTTGACCAAAACACCTTTTGAAACCACTTCTTATCCTTTCTGAACTTTGGTTTCTCCTCACCCTTCTCCCTACTTGTAGGAGTCTTAAGTGTAGGATAATCAAATTTAACATATCCCGACTTCTTGTATTCAAATTAAATCATATCAAAAGAACTTTAAAACTCTGACTACTCTTACCTTTATTTTACTTCTGATGGTACTTTTATTTCTTCCTTAAAAAGCTTTTCGATTACCTAGTGATTAATGCAACATCATTACTTTTAGACCCAAAAGAATCAGTATTTGTATTGTTAGCCTTTAACTCCACATTTTTCTCCTTCTTTTTTCTCACCTACATCAAGTTATCTTTGGTTCACTCCTTGCTCGTAAGCAATGAGTGATCCAAGTAAGTTGTCAATAGAATAAATTCTTGGATTTAATGATAGCAGTTATATTAGAATCATAAAAAGAATGTAAACATCTCAAAATTTTATTAACTTTTTCATAGTTAGTGAGTTCTCTTCTTAAGTCATATATGGAGGTAACAATTTGTATAAACCTAATATATATTTCAAATATCGTTTCCCTAGGTTTTATGCAAAATAATTCATAGTCATGAAGCAAAATATTCAACCTAGATTTTTTAATTTTGCTTGTGCGTTCATAAGTGATATATAATCTATCTCATACTTCCTTACCAGTATCACAAGCTGAGACACGTATGTAATCTTCTAATTTTAAAGTATAAAAAAAAAGTTTAAGCATTTTGCATTAAGTTGTGCTAGATCCCTATCATCAAAAGTCTATTCAGTAAATGGAAGTTCAATTTTTATGCCATTGATTTCATGTGATGGTGGTGAATAACCTTCTTTAACAAGCATCCACATGCGATAGTTAATTGATTGTAAAAATATGGTCATACAAGTTTTTTAAAAATCAGAAGGTATATTATAAAACAATGGTGGTCGAGAAAAATAATACTCTTCCATAGTATTTTGTTTATCAAAGTTAGCCATGGATCGAAATTCAAAAGTTTTCAAAAATTTGATTTTATGAATCCCGCTCTGATATCACTTGAAAGTTCATAAAGAATGTTAAGCTCTTGTGAACTAGCCTAAGGCTAACTGAGAGGGGGGGGGGGGGGGGGGGGGGGGGGGGGGGGGGTGAATTGGTTATTTTAAAAACTTTTAAACAAAAATCACAATCTTTTGAAATATTTTTAAACATCAAATCATACAATCATTTATCAGAAAATAAAGTGCAAAAATTAAAAATATAGAAACGAAATAAGAAAGAGCACACCATAATTTTATAGTGGTTAGATCAACTTAACCTACGTCCACTCCCCGGAGCCTCTCCTCTAGGTTCTATACTAAACTCAGTGACTCTCCTTTTGCTCCAGCAACAAGGTGAAGAAGCCTGTAAAAAACTCCTTTCCATCGACGCCAGTGAGGCAGAGAACTCAACTCCTTTTGCTTTTTCCTTAAGTAGGCAGATAACCTGGCTCCTTTTGCTTCCTCCTGAAGCACATATAGAACCTCGATTAATCATTGAAGTAGATCTCTCTAGAACCTCAAAGGAACTAGGGACCATGACTAGAGAAGATGACTAGGATCCTTACTTGGAGTAACCTTTATGAAACCCTCACAAACTCCCCCTCATAAGATCCTCTCTCTCTCTCCCAAGCTCTCCCTCTTCTTTTAGCTCTCTCAGGTCAGGATAATAACAAAAGATATAATCTTAAGTAAATAAGAGATCTTATATATAAGAGCTTCAAATTTGCCCGAAATTGAAACTAACTAATAAAGATTATCCAGGACAATCAACATATCGTCATGTATGATTAGTACATTTTTAGCCCTTTTAGTCAAAATGATTTGGGAGGGGCTGGATAATTAGAAGATTTATTTATTATGATCGTACATGATGATGAGTACATCGCCCTATATGATTAGCTCAAAATATCAAGTATTATCCAGAGAAGCGCTCTATTTGGCCAGACTTTATAGATTAGAAGATGTAAAAAAATAACTTATCGTCGAGGCCGATTCTTGGATATTACTATATGATTAGTTCAAAACAAATAAATATCATCCAATATATCACCCTATTTTTCTAGGACGATTCAGGAAGAAATTAAGGTTTTTAACTTATCGTCCAAAATGATCCTATAATCATCCAGGACGATATGATAGATCAATCAAATATTTATTACTTTTCTTAATCATCAGACTAATTTAAGCATAATTATAATGATCGTCTAGGACGATATCCTGAATGATGTCTAAAAAAAATAATATGCCTAAAAGAGTTGCTGGTTGATTTTTTCTGATTTGAGCATATCGTCTAGGACAATGCTAATATCGTCCATGATGATTTATTTAATTTGACTACCTTAACCAGGATGCACTAATTAGGATTTCTATCTTTAATTGATCATCCAAGATGATTTAGGATAATCTAGGATGATTTTGGATCATCCTGTACTATGTGATCAAAACAAAAAAACTCTTAAGCCTATAGAATTTCTCCCCTTGAGTGTGTGTGTGCAAGGATACTTAGCATCATGACCCACTTTGTTACATTTGACTCAATAAATGGTATAAATACTTGAAGTATACTTACAGATTGACTCAGTCCTAATCTACCCAATCTTGAGTAGGCTTGATTTGCAATTGATCTTGTGGACCTGAAATGTTAGTAGACAGAGCAATAGTAGAAAAACAGAAGTGCCAGAAATGGTTGCTATCATCAAAATTATAAAAATTAAATCCATGTTCACAACACCATATTCTTTGTTTTTAAATGCTCCGGTGCTACAACTTTTCATGCCTTGGCACCATTTTTGTACTTAGGCACTATAATGCTCAAATGTCTACTATGCCGCGACGTTACAGTTGTAACTTTCAAGATTCATATTATATTAGTAAAGAGGCACATATGTTCACCAAGTAAATAATACATATTAACAAGCACCATGAAGGTGCATAAGCTTTAGCGTCGAAGTGCTTATTCACTTCAAGGGTCCTGCGATGCTATTCTTTGAAGCATCATAGTGCCATAAACATTTTATGTTTCCTTATAAATAGTTGTAATGTTATGTTTGAATGGGACTTTAGTCACTTGTATAAAATTTAATACTTTCTAGAGTACTTCTTAAAAGTTCATTAGGGATGTTAAGCCCTTAAGAACTAGCCCAAGGTTAATCAAGAGGGGGGTGAATTGGTATTTTAAAATTTTTCTTTTAGTAAAGCACAAAATTAAAACCAAAATCACCATAGAAATCAGAGTGCGAAAAATAAATATATGCGAAAGCAAAACAAAGAAAGATCACACTGGATTTATAGTGGTTTTGTCAATCCTTGACCGACATCCACTCCACAAAGGCACCCTCAGAGTATTGCACTAATTATCTCTCCTTTAGCACCCACAGCTAGGCGGAGAAGCCTTTACAACAGACTCCTTTTCACTAACCCCGATGCAGCAGAGAATTGACTCCTTTTGCTTCCTCCTAAAGCGGGCAAAGAACCCAGACCTTTTGCTGAAGTAGACCTCCCAAGAACCTCCCAAGGATGAAGGATGAAGAACGGAGAAGACGACTTGGAACCTTACTGGGAGCAATCTTTATTAACCCTCTCACAAACTCCCCCTCACAAGTTCCTCTCTCTCTCTCTATCTCTCTCTCTCTCTCTCTCTCTCTCTCTCTCTCTCTTTCTCTCTCTCTCTCCCTCTCCCAAGGCTGTCTCAGGTCAAGACAGTAGCACTCAAGGTCTTATTGCATAAGAAAATTCGGGTCCTTTAAATAAAATTTTAAGAACTGACTTTATCATCTAGGATGATAGTAATATTATCCAGGCTGATCAGTACAAAATAAAGTCAATCAGTTAGGACAGTTTGGGACGATCAGAAGAAAATTGGTTACATCATCCAGGCCGATACTGTATCGTCCTGGCCTATTAGTTTAAATCTGAGTACAATCATCCTGAACATCACCCGGAATATATGCTGGCCGATGTCAATCATCCAGGACATCATGCTAATCGATTCTGCTATCGGCCCGGCTGATGTGACCATATCAATCAGCCTTAATTGCTTTCTATAATTGCCAGATTAATTTAGGCATAATTGTGATGTATCGTCCAGGCTGATATGAAGATCATCATGGATGATAATTTAAAATAAATAATACCTAAATTGATCATGACGGTTGATTCTTTTTGATTTGAGCCTATCGTCCTGGCCGATACAAGTATTGTCCAGGACAATTTGCTTAATGTTGGCTACTTAACCAGGATGCGCTAATTGGGTTTCTATTTTTAGTTGAATCATTGTAGCCGATATGAACATCATCTACGCTGATGTACTCTAAACAGAAAAACTTAAAAAACTCGTCAAGTATGTGTTTGCAAGGTTACTTAGCATCAGGAACCACTTTTACAATTAAATTAAGAAAGGAAAAAAATACAGACTTGACTCAACTTAAATCTACCAGATCTTGAGCTGGCTTGAGTTGCATTTGATTTTGTGGACCTAAAAATTTAGTAGGCAAGACAGTCATAGGAAATCATGAATGTTTGCTATCATCAAAAGTTTAATCCATAAACTCAGATTTGCAACAATCTCCCTCTTTTTGATGATGGCAAACACAAACAGAGAATTCCAAGTAATTATGGCAGTTTAGAAAAAAAATAGTGTGACAAAAAGATAGTTCACTAAGTTCCAGAATTCAAAATACAAGATACATCAAACTACTCCCCCTTTTAACATCACAAAAAGGAGGGAAACATAACATAACATAAATAAAAAACATAGCATAAACTAAAACAAAATATAATAAAAACAAAATACAAAAAATAAAAACTAAAACTAAAAGAGAAACAAACTAGAAAAACACAAAAAAATCAAAGAACTGATGGACCCTTATCATTAGATAGAGGTGGTGGTGGTGGTGGCTGCTGAAAGTAATTGGAGAGCGTAGCAAACTATGCCTCAAACCCGGCCATGTCTTGGTTGTGCTGCTGCTGGTGTGTAATATAGGCATCGAAACGAGTCTCAAACTGATCAAATCTCTTCACGAATTGATCTAGCTGTGAGTGCCGGCGGAAAGGAACAGGTTCAGGAACAAAAGCGGGAGCGGGAGCCTCCTCCTCCTCAGCCCCCCAAGCTTCTCCATCCCATGGGTGGAGATGAGTACTATGAAGGTTGTTGAAGGAATTATTTAAATAGATGGGTGACTGAAGGTCGGGAGGAGCAGGATATTGAAGTTTGTATTTATATTCTAGAACATAGGCAATGAGGTGTCCTAGAGCCATATTGGGTTTCCTTTTTTGACCTGGATCGCGGATTATAATTAAATGTTCAATGTAGTGAAAAAGCAGGTAAGTATCATTGAACTCTCTATGGGCTAAAACGTAAAAAGTAGTAAGTGAAAGCAGTAGGGGTTTCTCTACATCACACTATTAGTGTTGAATCATACATTAAGACGTGGTATTGCAAAAATATCAATTAGTAACCCGTGTGTTCACATTTGTCGAGAACAGTAGGCAATGAACTGAGGTGAACAGGATATTCCATTAATACTGGAACTTAGGTTATCATTCAACATATATGAATGATTGGAGACTCTTTATTAGTAGTACTGATTATAAAGCTGCACTAAAAGCAACAGAAACCATTGAACCCCCTGCTGTTGGATTCATAAATCCTACAGAATCTTGTCCTAATATAGAAACTTGCTTTAAAACTTTAATTAAGCAGAACAACACTATTATCCAACTATTATTAGTTAATCTTGAACGCCTCAAAGACTTAGAAGAACAGATGCAGCAAATAAGTGCTATACCGGGAACATCAAATTCATTTGAACAATCCCTCTCTTCTTTACAAAATCAATTGCAAAACTTGAACCTTGGTGGTAAATGAAAGACAACAAAATTGCAAAACAAAGGATAATTATTTGTCTTTAAGGATCCTAAAAAGATATTCCTTGAAGAACAAAAGCGCACCAAATGAGTTCCTCCAGAACTACAACTTCCACAATACTCAACCGTGCTAATTCCATTCGAAGAACCACATCACTCCAAGAAACAGTTGAAGACCAGATACGAGGCTGCCGACTAAGATCACGAATAGCATATGAGTTACAATGATGCCTCCCTCGATGCCATCATTATCAAATAACATTGGAAAGCCAATTAGACCCAGAAGCCAAACTGCAACTATCTAAACAAAAACGAGCAAGTCTTGTCCCAGCAGAGAATCTATATGAAAACGGATGGACTGCACAACACCATCGCGTATATCAAAATTATACTGAAGAACATGTCCTTGCACTCGACAAACAACAAGTCAATCTTCCTTTCATCCGACAACAATCCTATCAACGACTCCTTCATGAAGGTATGCAGCATATACACCTTGGACTTATTATGGTTAGAGTTCAAACACTCCATAGACGAGATGCTGGCACCACAGCATTAATTGTACTAAGAGACATACGATGGTGCTCCGATGTTTATATTATTGGTACCATTGAAATTGATCTTTCATCCTGTACGCAATTAGTTTATATTGCACATAACCTTATGCTCTCTATTCATGATTTTCTTAATCATATTGAGCTAGTCATTATGACACACGGATATGAGGAATGGCGAGGAGAATCAAATCTCCTAATCACAAGAGCGTTGGTTTCCCGTCTCACTAATACCAGCCAAACTGGTTTTCGATATAATATTACTGGTGTTGCTAACTATTTAGCATCACACGGTATCTCTGCAATCCCCGGGCGTCGACACACTATAACAGAACTACAAGGATGTTCGTGGAATCTTCAACACTCAGCCAATACTTTGTCCCTCCTCGTTCCTCTTTCTCTCCATACACATCAATGATTTGACGGATCACTTCGTCTCTCATTTTCCAGCTACTCTCCCCAGCCTGTGCGTCCAGAAGCACCTGATGCATCAGAAGCCACTGAATTTTCTCTTTATATCGGTGACCACGACGCCTCTATCTGGGATCCTTCAGAAGATGATCCTGAAGACGCATCAGATCCCTTTAGCAATCTGATCTGTCTTTGATCCTATCTCAACGAGCCTTTACTCGTTGACCCGGAAGGTGGTGGACAACCAGCAGCACCTGAACCAGCAGAACCTGAACCTGAACCAGTAAATCCTGAACCAACAAACCAAGTAACACCAGATCCTAAACCAACAAACCAAGTAACACCAAAACCTGAACCAGCAGCACCTGAACCTGAACCAGCAGCACCTAAACCTGAACCAACCATTCCTGAATCAACAAACTAAGTAACACCAGATCCTGAACCAACAAACCAAGTAACACCAGAACCTGAACCAGATAAAAGCTCCACCAAACAAACCATCTGGACCCAATACCGTGCCAACCACCCTAACGTTGGCACACTTGGCAAACCCTCTGGCAAATAAGAATACCTTTTTTATTATACCCCTCCTGAACATGCTTCTATTCCTATAACTTCCATCCAACCAAACAGATGGGGCGACGAACCAAAACCTCCACCACCTACCAATGATACTCCTCCAACCCCACCTGACCCGGACCATCGGATGGGTAGCATGCGAACTCTTGCAAATCCCCCTGGATTACTTGCGAACTCAGGCACACCCTTTCATAAATCATCAGAACTTGATATCCACCCACAAACCTGTTTTACCCTCAAAGATCAACTAGCTGAACTTGAGTACCCCAAACTCAAGAAAATGGCCACCAAAGCTGAAAACCTTTTTGCCTTCGTCTCTTCAAATTACCTCCCCCCAAATGAACCAGTCATGGGCCCAGTAAATTACCCTCCTGCCACATCCATTGCTGCAAAACCCGACGCATCTTCATCCTACCCATTCCAATATTACAAGCCCAATACCTCAAATTTCCAAAAAACTTTTCAACAAAACATGTGGACTCTACCACCTGCCCATAACATTTAAGGAGTTCTTCTTATCCTACCCGATGATTTCTCTTTATATGACGACATCATATCTAGAGGGGAATCTATTACGCTCAATTTACTCAGCGTAAAACAGTTCGCCGATAACCGATCCAAAGTTCTCTTTATTGAGAATTTACTGGGAGAAGTTGAAAAGAAAACATGGATACAATGGCGAATGGCGTTCGAAATTGAGTATGAAGCCCTAGTCAATATTGCTAATGATCTCCAAAATGTGTTATCACAAATTCGGAGCATTATTACACTTGAAGATCCATACCAAGGATCCACAGAAGAACAGAACAGAGCATATCTCGACCTAGAATGCCTCGCATGTGACCAAATTAAAAATATGTTCGAATACATGAATGAATACAAGGTTCTAGCTGCAAAATCAAGAAGAATGTATATCAGCTCAGAACTTTCTGAAAAATTCTTCAAAAAGATGCCACCATTGCTCAGGGAAGAAGTGGAGAAGGCATTCAAAGAATGGCATCCTGGAAATACTATTGGTGTTCTACCAAGAATTAAATTCACTTACCAATACTTGGCTGATTTGTGTAAAAAGGCGGCAATTCAAAGTGGAATTATGGACCTCTCAATCTGCCGAAAGATACCAGTTCCAGGATACTATAATCATCACAAGAAATACGGATTAAGGAAATCCAAAAACTACAAAGGCAAGCCTCATGATTCCCATGTTTGAGTCATTAAAAATAAAAACAAACCATGAAGCACCAAGTGCCGATGCTACATCTGTGGAGAAGAAGGACACTTTGCCAGGGAATGCAAAAGTATGCATGGAAACATGGCCCGAGCAGCTGTAATCAGTAATCTTGACCTCCCAGACGACTACGATGTTCTATCCATCGACCTTGATGAAGAACCATCGGATGCAATATGCAGTATCTCGGAAGGAGAAGGGGCAAATACATTAGTACATATCCGAAATGCTCTTGAAAACGCACCCGACGAATTCCTGTTCATGATGAGCGAAGAGTTGGGTTGGAGACAGAAAGTCATCCTCGCACCAGGACAAGAAACCTGCAACCATACTTAGGAATTCAACAAACCCATCCAAGGGCCTTTCTCTCAATGTACGTATTGCTCAATCAACTCTAATATAAACAGGCGGATGCATTGTTCAAACTGCAAGATCACCTCCTGCTCAATGTGTGCAATATTTTACTTCTCTATTTCCATTCCCAAAGAATTGATCCTATAACCATATCAATCTAGAGAGAAATTGATCCAAGAATTAATCAAACATTCTGACCATTTGGTTGAAGAGAATAAACGATTAAAAGAACAAATCCAGAAGATGATAACAAAACAGCTGGAGGAAACCCGTAAGGAGCTACTTTTACATGATGCTAAAAGAAAGCAAAATGATCACAGTACTGAAGAAGAAGAATCCACTACCATCCAAGAGACTCGAATCATGACAGAAATGGCAAAGGAAAGCACTGAAAAACTGTCAAGGAAGGTATTAAATAGGATTTACAATATTATAATTCACTTTGAAATCCCAGATATTCCAGGCTTCAACATTCGAGCTATCGTGGATACTGGAGCTACATCATGTTGTGCCAATACAAAAGATATACTTGAAGCAACAAGGGAGCTATTAACGTACAACATCTCATTCAATGGCGTAAACTCTATTAATCAATCCAGAATGAAAGTAAAGAATGGAACGATTATAATTGGTGATAATAAATTCATAATACCGCAAAATTATTGCTTCGACATGAGTACCCGAGATGGTATACAAATGCTGCTAGGTTGCAATTTCTTGCGTAGCCTAAATGGCGGAGTTTGAATTGAAGGAAACATGATAACTTTCTACAAAGAAATTACTCCGGTATACACAACACCATATCTTGAAATTTTGTCAAAGCAAGTCAGTGAGCTGGAGATGGATTATGACGCCTATGTCGCATTACAACCAGAATGGGCATGCAAAACCATTGAATCAAGTCCATTCCTAACAAAGTTAAAAACACTATTACACAGACTCAAGGAGAATGGCTTCATCGGTGAAGACCCATTACGACATTGGTCTAAAAATCAGGTAACATGCAAACTTGATATTATTAACCCTGATCTCACTATCCAGGACAAATCATTAAATCATTACACACCACTCATGCAAGCACAATTCATGTGACACATTGAGGAACTTCTCAAACTCAAAGTAGTCAGACCTAGTACCAGCAGACACCACACAATGGCCATGATCATAAATTCTAGAACATCTACTGATCCAATTATAGGGCAAGAAGTAAAAGGAAAAGAAAGAATGGTATTTAATTACAGATCTGTCAATGACAATACTTATAAAGACTAATACTCATTACTAGGAATCAATACTCTATTAAAATGAATTGGGAACAGTAAGGTTTACTCAAAATTTGACCGAAAAAGCAGATTTCATCAGGTGGCCATGCATCCAGACTCAATTGAATGGACAGCTTTTATCAGCCCCACTGGTTTGTATGAATGGCTAGTTATGCCATTCGGACTAAATAATGCGCCTGCCATTTTTCAAAGAAAAATGGATAGTTGTTTCTTTAAATGCTCTAACTTTCTTGTTGTATACATAGATGATGTACTTATCTTTAGCAACACAGAAGCATAACATAAATATCATTCAGAAGCATTCCTGAAGATAGTCGAGCAAGAAGGACTGGTTTTATCAGCAAGCAAAATGAAGATCGTCGAGAAGAAAATAAAATTCCTACGCGCAGCCATCGGCAACAACAAAATCAAACTACAACCACATATCATAAAACGAATCGCCAACTTCCCAGATGATATGTTAAGGGAGAAGCAAGGTCTATGATCATGGTTAGGAATACTAAACTATGCTTGAAACTATATTCCTAACCTTGGTATTTTACTAGGGCCTCTCAATGAGAAGACCTCACCACACGGTGATAAAAGAATCAAAGAACATGATTGGCAGCTTATCAAAAAAATAAAACATTTAGTACAAAAGCTCCCAGATCTAGAAATACCACTAGAAGATGCATACATAGTAATTGAAACAGACGGATGTATGGAAGGGTGGGGAGGAGTATGTAAATGGAAAAAAACAGAAGAGAGACCCTAAGGGAACAGAAAAGATCTGCTCCTACGCAAGCGGAAAGTTTCCAACAATCAAATCAACTATTGATGCTGAAATCCGTGCCTGCATGGAAACACTAAGCGTATTAAAAATTCATTATCTGGATAAAATAGAAATAACCCTAAGAACTGATTGCCAAGCAATTATAGCATTTTACAACAAATCAGCAGCACAAAAACCATCCAGAGTGCGTTGGTTATCATTTACAGATTACATCATTGGACTAGTAATTACAATCCAATTCGAACACATTGAAGGAAGGAACAATATCCTGGCAGACAATCTTTCTAGACTAATGTTTGTTCTTTGTACAGGAACCCTTTCTAAAGAATCATTACAATCCCTTACTGCAGAATGGAACCAAATCGAAGCAACTCAAAATCACGCAGATCAGGAAAAGAGCCTGCTCAAACTCGCACGAAAGATCCTAGAAGGACAGCAAGAGGAAGCCTTACTGATCACACACAACATTACAAGAACTTCGCAAAAGAATATTTTGCCTGGGATTACCAGCAAAAGCAATATGCAGCTGAGCCAACTCAGGAAGAACTTAAAGAAGGAGAACATAATGAGAAACAAGGAATGGAGCAACAAGAACATACAAGACCATGGAAGGAAGACATCCACCAGGATATCTTACAAAGGACACTACAATCACCAATCGAAGTCACGTAGTTGGAACAACTCAGAGGAGCCGCACGAAGGGAAGAAACAGAACAAACCTATACCATTCTCAATGAAATCCATAGTCTACTACGAATCTACACCAATAAAACAGAATACTGTCGTAGACTTATCAGGAAGGATAATTACTACAAAGACCTATTCCAACCACTATGACAACATGAAGAAGACTTATCTGGCATAATTGATATGCTAGAACAACTAACTAATCAATCGTATAAACATCTTGTGTAAAAGCTATGGCGGGCCCATCTAGCACATGCCACCATGTGTTATGTTTTCTATTATTGTACGTTATGTTTTCTGTAAAGCCACAATCACCAATTATCATCGTTCCGTTCTTTACTTTCATTATGGATTGATTAATAGAGTTTACGCCATTGAATGAGATGTTCTACGTTAATGTCTCCCTTGTTGCTTCTGGTATATCTTTTGAATTGGCACAACATGATGTAGCTCCAGTATCCACGATAGCTCGAATGTTGAAGCCTGGAATATCTGGGATTTCAAAGTGAATTATAATATTGTAAAGCCTATTTAATACCTTCCTTGACGGTTTTTCAGTGCTTTCCTTTGCCATTTCTATCACGATTCGAGTCTCTTGGATGGTAGCGGATTCTTCTTTTTCAGTACTGGGATCATTTTGCTTTCTTTCAGCATCATGTAAAAGTAGCTCCTTACGGGTTTCCTCCAGCTGTTCTATTATCATCTTCTGGATTTGTTCTTTTAATCATTTTTTCTCTTCAACCAAATGGTCAGAATATTTGATTAATTCTTGGATCAGTTTCTCTCTAGATTGATATGGTTGTAGGATCAATTCTTTGGGAATGGAAATAGAGAAGTAAAATATTGCACACATTGGGTTGGAGGTGATCTTGCAGTTTGAACAATGCATACGCATGTTTATATTAGAGTTGATGGCGCCGTCTGTAAATGATAACCAACGCATTCTGGATGGTTTGTGTGCTGCTGATTTGTTGTAAAATGCTATAACTGCTTGGCAATCAGTTCTTAGGGTTATTTCTGTTTTATCCAGATAATGAATTTTTAATGCGCTTAGTGTTTCCATGCAGGCATGGATTTCAGCATCAATAGTTGATTTGATTGTTGGAAACTTCCCGCTTGCGTAGGCGCGAAATTTTTCTATTTCCTTAGGGTCTCTCTTCTGTTTTTTTCCATTTACATACTCCTCCCCACCCTTCCATACATCCGTCTATTTCAATTACTATGTATGCATCTCCTGGTGGTATTTCTAGATCTAGGAGCTTTTGTACTAAATGTTTTATTTTTCTGATAAGCTGCCAATCATGTTCTTTGATTCTTTTATCACCGTGTGGTGAGGTCTTCTCATAGAGAGGCCCTAGTAAAATACCAAGGTTAGGAATATAATTTTGAGCATAGTTTAGTATTCCTAACCATAGTTTAGTATTCCTAACCATGGAAGAAATAAGAGCACCCCTGCCACATCTTGGCAGACCGAACCAAGGCCCTAGGATACTGAATAAGAAGTAGTAGAATGGCCAGCAGGTAATACAGGAACCCACGAAAGGCCACCAAATATAGCACCCCCAGTAAATAAAGTAGCAAAATAATATAGAGAACAAGACCCAATCCAACAAAGAGGAGAAGAAATCTGACATCAACATAAGAATAAAAAAATATATATTAAACTAATCTAGGGCTGATAAGTAAATGAATCATAGGAGCCCCACAGCACCCATCAAGAACAATAGGACAATAATATAAGGGCATCAAAAACAATAAGAAGGGAACAGAATAGAAAGGAGCAACCATAACCACCATAACCAAAACACGAGGCAGCTAATTCTTAAAATAAGCTAAACCATATTGGTCAAGTTTAAGGAGGCCTTTAACATGAAAAGGAAACTGAGAAAAAGCCAGCTTAGTCATACCATTTAAATCACAACCTAAAGTGACAATAGACTTAGCACAAGCATACCTATCCTCTAAAATGTCCAAAAAAGACCAGTTCATGGTGTTTAAGATATCCCAATTATCCCGCCAAATGTAAAACAAAGAAGAAGGGAAAATCATATCCTCCTTATTATTAATTAAATTGAAACCAAAATAAGAGCCCACCTCCAACACCACATTACTGATATGAAGGTTAGCACAGAGAATTAAGCCGTTAAGTATGGCATAGGAAATAACATAATTAACATCACCATTAGCAACCAGCCCAGCAAAACCAAACAACTAGATGCATAATGATCACTAATGACTCCACTACAGCCAACAATAGGGCCCAAACAAGCACAAACCACATTTAACTTAAAAGAATTAGTGTTGGGATTCAGTCAATTATTGCTCCTAAAAACCCTTTGACAGAAATTCACCTAAAATTTAATGCCAAAGATGGAGGAGGTAAAAAAGAAATTCTTTAAATTCTAAACAGAGATTAAATTAGCAGAGAAAAGGGAAACCACCTTGTCCTTAATTTTCATGATAATTCTTTGATAATTCATATTAACCCCCTTAAAATGAGAATCATTTCTCTCTAACCAATGGAACCAAAGGATAAGGGAAGGATTAAGATTTTTGACATGGCCTTTGGACTTGATAAACAAACAATCAAGCAAATTGTAAATTGAAATCCTAGCAGTAAAGAAATTGAGATGAAAAATATCCTTAAAATAAGTTCAAACTTTAATAGCAACAGGACCAAAGATGAAAACATGATGCATATTGTCAACATGGTAACAACATTGGCACTTAGAAAGAAAGATAAAACCTCTAGGCCTCAAGTTCTCATCCATAGGAATAAATTTATGTAAAATTCTCCAAATAAAAATAGAAATCGTAGAGGGGAAGATTTTATGCCAAATCATATTAAAAAACTAAGATGACACATTTTTAGCTCTAAAGGAATTCCAAGCATCTTTAATACTAAATAAACCATCTTTTGTGAAAGTATAAAGTAACACATACATGAAAGTAATGTTTAGAGGAATCTTTAAAATGAGTTGAATAATAAAGTTAGGGAGAAGAGCAGAAAGTTTATCCAAGTCCCAACCATTATTAGAAAATAAATAGTTAACCTTCACATTATAAATTAAAAAGGAGTTCAATAAATAATCAATCGACTAGCCATTCAACCAACGATCATGCAAAAAGAAAATATTGCCATTACTCAGGCCCCACACAAGAGCAAGCTCAACCTTCAATTTAATAGAATAGAGCAGTTGCCAAACTTTAGAGTGGCTAATACTAGAACTACACAAGGTAGGGTTTTTACCACCACAATACTTGGCCATCATAAAATTAGCCGAGAGACTTATATTGGCCCTAAAGTTGTACTAAAGTTTGAAAAAAAAAAGGAAGCCAAATCAAACATAGTTTTGCACCCTGAAGGCCCTTGTTGCAAAGTTCTACAACATTTACCCCAAGATGACCAATGAATCTTAGTGTTGTTCCTAGAGCCTTTCCAAAAGAATTAATTAACAATTTTATTAATTCTATAACACAGTTTTAGTAGGGAGAATGTGAAAGCTATAGACTGGAATAGAGAAAATAACACTTTTAATAAAAGTATGACAACCACCAAAACTAAGAAAATTAGAATTCTAAGAAGTTAATTTATTCTGCACCTAAACAATTAAGTCATCAAAGAGAAAAGTCTTCTTTCTCCCCATATAAAGAGGAATACCAAGGTATTTTAAAGGAAAGAAACTTTGAGTAAAGCCAGTAACATTCTTAATAGCCACAATAAGATCAAAAGGAATTTTTTTAGCTGAGATAAAACAATAATTATTCTTATTAAAAGCAAAACCACTAACCAACTCAAACTGGTCAATAAAACTCAAAGTCTTATTAGTCCTTTTCATTGAAGAATTAAAAAACATAATGAAATCATCGGCAAAATATAAATGAGATATTTTAATGCCACCTAAAGTTCTGAAGTAGAGACTAGGACATTTATCACAAAGATCCATAAGGCCCCTAGAAAGGTAATCAACAACAATAATAAAAAGCACATCGAAAAAAGGATTCTCTTGCTTAAGGCCATGAGAAGCCTTAAAAAAACCATGATTCTTTCCATTTACAATAATATAATTAAAAGGTCTTTGAATACAAATTTTAATGAGGGAGATGAAATTATAATCAAAACAAAATAAGCTCATGTTAATGTAAATAAAAGTGTAATTAACATTATCATAAGCCTTAGTAATATCCAGTAATATCCTCAAAAATAATATTTGGGATGATAGAAGGATTGGTGGTAATAGACGGAGTAAAGTTTTTATTAAGATGGTTTTGAAAATGATTAATAGCCAAATTAGAAATTTAGTAATATCATCTGAAACAGAACTATCCTCACAAGAAATTTTATGAATACAATTAATAGCCCAGTTCTTGTTAACCAAATCATGGAAGTACTTGGTATTATTATCACCTACAATCAGATGCTTGGTATCCACGTTTTGCTTCCAAAAAGTTTCTTCCTGAGTCCATTGGTAGCTGGCCTTTTTGCAACTTAGCTCTTGATTGTCGATATTCTTGCAACATGTATATTTTTTATGATTCTAAATATTTTTTCTTTGATTATTATTTCACCTAACATATTTTGGATGCATTATTTTGTTGTTTCATTTACACTAACATTTCAAGGAAATCATACTACGGATTGTTAAAGACTTCAAATCAGATCAATTTAGGATATATTATAAATAAAGTCTATAATTTTCATTTTATTGAGTTTGGGAGAGTTTGATTGTAATTGAGTAACTATGCACAAACACATCGAAGGAGGGTTTGAAATTTGCAATTTTTTAAAACTAATCATACTATATGAAGTCATTTCATACATGATGATTTGTTCAGTCATTTTCCCTATGAGTAGTCAAACAAACAAAAAGTATAAATTTTTTTAATTTATAGATCATATTGTATAAAATACCATTGGTGCATACCTTATAGAGTATGAATTTAATGGATCCTTTTCATTCTAACTTTTCTTCTAGACGAACTTAAAAATTTTCTGAACAGTTCGTACCTTATGATGTCGTCATAGTACATAAGACATCTAGGGTACAAATTGGATGGGTCCCTTTTCATCTTGACAAACTTGAAAATTTTGTAATTGATCATATTGTACGATGTCGACATCATACGTACACCATATAGGTTACAAAATTGTGGGGTGCGTCTTCATCCCGATGAAGATGAAAAATTTTCTAATTTTTGTACCATACAAACTAGGTTTGTACAAAATAATGATCGTGTACAAATTATTTCATATTGATTAACAACTGGTTTGTACTCAATAGTTTTTGAACTGTTTGCATGTATAAACATACGATCGTACTATATGATCGTGTATGCTCAAAATTGAAAATTTCAATTTTCTATATGCTTTTTAATGTCTTTGGTATAAAAGGTTCACTAAAAGTGACATGGAAATGTCTTGTATTTATAATATTTCAAGAGAAATTAAAAGAGAGAGTATGAGAGAGTGTTTGAGAGAGATTTCTTGCAAGTGAAGGGTGAAGGTTTCACAAGGTTACTCAAAGGTAAGGATATTTTTATGATTTTGGTTATCACTCTTCTTCTTGTATTTCTAGTTGATCGTGAGAAGATCTTTGAAGAAGATCTAGTACTCTACTGACACTTGGAGGGTGTTAGCAGACAATAGTTCCCTGCCGACACGTAGAGAGTGTGAACAGACGACGGTTCTCTTCCAACACTTGGAGGGTGTGAACAGATGAAGGTTCTCTGCCTACACATGGAGAGTGTGAAAGGATTATGGTTCTCTGTCACATCAGGGATTGGTATAAGAGAGGATTTGTAAAGGGTTCTTAGCCTTGCTGTGGGGAAAAAGTATATAAACTTTGGTAATAGTGCAATATCTAAAGAGGGAGTCTTCAGGAAGTGGATGTAGGTCATGTTTGACTGAACCATTATAAATTTTTATGTCTTTTAATTTCTTCATTTCATTTACTATAAGTTATTTACTTTGGTTAAAAATTTTATTTTTAAATTCTTAATTAACTTGCTACTAAGTATCAAAGGTTTTCAAATTTAAAAAATTCAAGAGAATTTTTTAAAAAAATTACTAGTTCACCCCCCTCTTGTTTAGCCTTGGGACAATAGCTTTGGTTTAACAGCCTAATCAAGATTCAACAGATTTATGAAATTATACTATTTATGAATCTAATTAATGAATTTTGGGTTCTTGTAATACTACTTTTAATTTAGATATCTTCTAAATGAATACCCTTTTTGACTTTAGCTTATAGCTAATAGTAGATTCAATTCATTACTATAAAGTTTAGCTATTTTTGTTATGTTGTTGCACATGGGCATGATCATTTTTTTTTCATAAAAATATATAGTCATCCCGATAATGAATTTCCAATTGCGAAAGAGGAACTAATGAGGCGATTAGCTTATATGTTATTACATGTATTGACAAATGGATCACATTTTTATGTTTAGTTAATATAATAAATTTACAATAATAGGTTTATTATGTACAAAAGTGATTAATTTTTATGTATTATTCTTTCATTATAGAGTAATGTGTAATTTGGATAAAATAAATTGTTTATTCAGATACTTTTTTCTTCTTAATTTTGCCTAATCATTATTACATAAAGAATTGTGGAGATACTTAACATTCATTCGACTCTTTCCTCTGTTGATTGTGTAAGCACTTACTTATACTATAATAGAAAGAAAAAATCTATGTTCTCTTTTTTAAAATATATCTCCCTCATTTTTTTGATCTAAGTTAAAAAAATATATTTTTTTTTCACTAATATAATTAATATTTAGAATTACTTATTGGGATAAAATTAATAATTTTAACTTTTTATCACTAAAACTATATTTAAATTTTGATAATATAGTTTTTTAAATTTAAATTTTTATTCATGTGAATTTAATACAGGTGTGATAAAACAAATTATCCCAAATCTCCACTTCAATTTGCTATTTTAAAATTTGGCTAAAATATTATACGTTATAATATAGCATTAGATTTCCATCTATGTGGCAAACTCCATTTTCTTAAATTGCACTAAGTGCCATAAAAATTTCTATTTACACTTAACCTTTTGTCACATAAATAGGAACTTTGTTTCAAGTTAAATTTCCCTTCATAAGATTGTGTAGGGAAAATAACCTACACATCATCTACAAACAAGAAAGAGAAAATGCAACAAATAAAAAACTTTGGATTTAATGTGGAAAAACATAAAATCAGAAAATGACCAGAGCTAAACAACAGTAAGAAATTCAACATGAAAATTAGGAGAATTCGTGCACGTCTCATTCTTTCTCACTATATCCTTCTCTCTCTTTGTTCCTTACACTGTTCTCTGTTGAGTCTATTAATTAGGTTGTTAAGCCTAAGTGAGTGTCCCAAGGCTACCAAGAGGGGGGGGTGAATTGGTAGTTTAAAAATTAAAATTTAATTTTTTTTTAATTTTGTAGAAAAAGATTTTTCAACCACAGAGTTTTTAAAACTGAAATAGAAAGTGCGGAAATGTAAAAACAGTAAAGTAAATGACACCAGATTTATAGTGGTTCGGTCTATAACCAGACCTACATCCACTCCTCAGAGACACTCTCTGAGTATTGCACTAATACCAATAGTGACTCTCCTTTTGCACCCACAGCAAGGCGGAGAAGCCTTTACAACACACTCTTTTCACCACTACCCGGTGCGG
>NW_021319099.1:2591927-2609729 GCF_001605985.2 Dendrobium catenatum | reverse complement strand
GGCCGATATGGACATCGTCCTGGCCGATCAGTACAAATCTCAGAAGATCGGCCAGAGCATCGCCTTGAATGAAAACTGGACGATTTAAAATTGGCTTGATCGTCCAGGCTGATCTCACGATCGTCCCAGCCGATCAGTTCAAATCAGAGGAAGATCGTCCAAGATGCATCGCCTGAATTGAGCTGGCCGATATTTATCATCCAGAAGTAACTTAAGGTTTTTGAATAGATCGTCCTGGCCGATCCTGCGATCGTCCAGGACGATATGATCGTATCAATCATCCTTAATTATTCCCTTGATTTTCTGATCAATTAAGGCATAATTATGAATAATTACCAGCCGATCATTGATCAATGATCGTTTTGGCCGATTATTAAAAAATACAGAATACCTTAATTATCTATGGCGGCAACTTCTTTCTGTTTTGAGCTTATCGTCCTGGCCGATACACGTATCATCCAGGACGATCTGTTAATGACGGCTGCCTTAATTAAGAATCCTTATTTAGATTTTCTATTTTAAGCCCGATCGTCCAGGACGATGTAAATATCGTCCTGGCCGATATGAGTAAAAATAGAAATTCTAAGTCTTTCAAGTGTATATGTGTAGGGTTACTTAGCATCAGTCTCTTTGAACATTACAAATAGACTCAAGAAGAGAAAAAATAAAGTACAGACTGACTCAACCCTAAACTTATGCAATCTTGAACTGGCTTCTATTGTTTGTCCGATCTTCGATTCCTAAAAAGTTAGAAGTGACAGGTAGTCCAAGAGAATCAATAGTGTTTGTCAATCATCAAAACATAAGTCATGAAACTAGATTTGCAACACAAGGGGGCTTCCCTATTTCTCACCTTTGTTTTGCCGATGATTTTATCATTTTCATGAACACTTCTCAGAATAATATCAATAGACTTATTAATTTTTTTCATGATTTTTACACTGTTACTGGTTAATCTCTTAATAACCATAAATGTTGTTTTATTATCCCTAATAATATGAAGAGGAATCGTATCTCTGTTATAAAGAATCTGACAGTTTTTTTGCATGGGCAATTACCTATTAAGTATCTTGGTATTCCTTTATTTAAGGGTAGAAAGAAAACTTCCTTGTTCAACGACTTAATTGCTTCGATTCGGCATAAACTTATGTCCTGGGAGTCTAATTTTTTTAGCTAAGGGGGTAGGCTTACTCTTATTAAAAGTGTGCTTTGTTCTCTCCCTGTCTATTCATTTCAAACTTTGTTTCCCACTAAATGGGTATGTAACCGTATTGATATTATCCTAAACTGGCCGAGGTGGTTCCTGATTGTATTATTCAGGAAATTCTCACTATTCCTATTAATGTTGATTCTAAAGAAGTTATCATATTTAAGTTAATTAATGATGGTTTATTTAGATTAAAAGATGCTTGGCATCATTTTAGAATTAAAAAAGAGGTTAATTTCATTTACTCTAGGATCTGGCATAAAAGTATCCCTACTACAGTGTCTACCTTTATTTGGAGAATTTTAAATAGATTTATTCCTACGGATGATATTTTGTCTAAAAGAGGTTTTGTCATTCCTTCTAAATGCCATTGTTATTTCCATGTTGAAAACATGCACCATGTGTTTGTGTCTGGGCCTATTACTATTAAAACCTGGTGCTTTTTTGATGATATTTTTAAGTTTAATAATTTTAAGCGGAACATGTCCATTTATGAGCTTCTTCCGGATTGGTTTGTGAATTATAAAGGTCATATTAGGAATGTTACCTCTTCCCTTATCCTTTGGTATCTTTGGCTAGAATGTAACAATGCTGTGTTTAATGGTATTAAAATGGAGTCATCCAGGGTTATTCACAATGTGAAAGAAAAATTATTTAGCCTGGATTCTGCTAATTTAATTTCTATGAAAGGTTTTTATCAGTGTTAAAATGTTGTTTCTGACCTTGGTCTCAAGCTGTAGCAGTTTTCCACATCTCCCTCTCCTCGTTTGGTTTTTTTGGTTAAAACTGAAGATGGGCTTTTTTAAACTTAATGTTGGTACTGAGGTGGTTAATAATATTATGGGATATGGTGGCATTTTTTAGAGATGGCTATGGTAATTGTATTCTCAGTTTTGCAGGGCCTTCTTCGGTAATCCTCGGTTGGCCATTTTGAACCCTATTCTTTATGGGTTAAATAGTTATGTTTCCTTGGGAATTACCAACATTACCATTGAGGTTGAGTATCTCCTGGACGTTCAATGTTTACTGAATAGTTTGGAAGTTCTTTGTGATCCTGAGCTATTTTATATTGTTCTTGCTATCAAGGTTTTAATGATTCCTATTTATACTAAGTACTCTCATGTGCTTAAAAAGGGTAATGCCTGAGCTAGGTGGCTAGCTCAGTTTGGTGCTGGCATTTCTGGTTTCAATGACTTGGTGGAAGCTAATTTTCCTGCACCTCTTAGAGGCCTTATTAGATTGGATAAAATTTCTCTTCCTTATGTTAGAAATTAATTGGTTATCTTCCTGTCTTTGGGAGTTTATCCCGTGGTGTTGCTCTGCTGTGCTGCTTTGATTTGCTGGGTTGGTTTATCTGTTTCATTTTCATCTGGTCTGTGGTTTGGAGGCTTTTGAGGTGTTTTTTTTCTTTTTGGGTCTTATTTTACTGGTTATGGGTGAAACAATGATAGTAGTAATTGGTTTTTGTTTGGGTTACTTTGGCTGGGTTGCCTTACAGTTGTTAACTGGCTATCTCTGAGTTGTTTGGGGAGATGGGTCTCCTTCTGCTTTGAGGTTGAGTTTGGGTGGAAGCCCTGCTGTTGTATTTGGATGAAGATGCAGGGGTTGACTGATTGCGGTTGTTTTATCTTTTCCCTGGTGGATTCTGTAGGTAGTTGTGGTATTTGCTGGATGCTTTGCCTTTTCAATTTGATCTATAATTATTTTGGTGGGTATTTTGGGGGTTCTGCTTCTGAGATTTTGTCTGGGGCCATTCTCATTATTTATGGTATTAGGTGGGGAGCCATTTTCTATATTTGGTGGATGGTGGGATCTATTGGTGTTTTGACTGGTTGGAATTGGACTATTTTTAATGGATTTTTTTCTATGCTACCTGCTTTACTAACTTCTTGTTGCTTTTTTGTAGGAAGACAATATACATTTTACAGGGGTGTTATGGTTTTTTTCTTGGTATGTGTCCTTTGTTGTTCTATTCTGTTCTTGTGATGTTTCTTCCCCTATTTTGCAGGTGCTTTTTGTGTCTTTCAATGCGTCATTCAGTTTTGGATCAGGGAGGTTATGCTGATTGCTGATATGATTTCTCTCCCCTTTTTTTGGGTGTTCACCTTTGAGCACCATAGAATGTATCTAAGTTTTATTATATTTTGGATTAGCAGGGATCTTGAGCTTTTAGGTTTTTTTGCTTATTGGATTGTAGCTCTTTTGAGCGGTAGGAAAGCTCGAGATCCCTTTAAGGACCTTGTAATTTCACCTTTATATCAACGCGTAGGCTCCTTCGTGGGTTTCCCCTAAAAAAAAAAGATAAAGATGCATTAGAGATAAAATATTTAAAATAAATAAACCAACAATGCTGATAATAAATATCAAAATGAAATCAATAATATGAATATATTGAAATGTAAATAAAAATGAAATAGATAAAATTAAATAAAACAAACATAAATTATTTAATTAACAAAAATGTAAATAATTGAAAGAAAATTCAATGAAACATAATAAAATTTTCAAAATTAAATATTAAATAAATAAAGTCAGAAAATGAATGATGAAATTAAAATTAACTTCAAATTTCTTAAACATAAATATTTTTATTTTAAAAAAATGTAAAAAAGTAACTTAAATAAAATGGAAGACTCTATTTATTAGATTTTATCCTTTAGGGAAAATTTAAAACATTACAATTTTCAGCCTAGGATCTTTAAATTAAAAGATTCAAGTCTTTGAAGTGATTAATTGATAAGATTCTTTAAAACCTAAATTGTTAAAACACCTAAATAAACTGAAGTACTATATGCATTATATTTGATCATTATGTAGGAATCAAGTGCATTATAAATAGGTTTGGGACTTTTTTAATCAATGACTCCTAGAACTTAGGTGTTATTAAGCCCTATTTTCCTTAAAACTTAAAATAAATAATTCAAACCCACAAAATATTTTTTTTAAAATAAAATTATAAGATTCTAAAACAATAAAACTTTAATTAAATAAAATCTCCTTTCACCTTAAACATATAAAAATTAAATGGAAGATAATTTTAAACAAAATAAACTTATGACCTATCCAAATCACACAATTGTTCACACACAATTTAGATGGTTTGATAGGGCAACTTACTCTACCTTAGGCAAGGATAGTTGTTTGTTTTTAATTATTTAGAATACCTTTCCTAAAGTGTATTCATGTTCGTTATATTTATTTTATTTACTCTAGATGTCATATTTATTACTCTTGTTGTTGCACCTTAAGCTCTTTAGGTCGTATTAGGCTCTTAATACATCTATATTGTACTTCTGAATTTTTAATATATATTTCTTTTTTATTTTCCTACAAAAAGTATAATGTACCTAGGTGATAATGTATACATAAACTTGTAAATGTAAAGCTATAGATTTCTTGTTTCGATAAATTGAGTTTTAAATGGTAAATAATTGTAAAAAAGATTTAAAGATGATTGTTTATATCGATTTAAAAGTTCCAAAATGAAATGATTCTTCTTTATTTAAAGATCATTGTCTTTTGGAATCTTATAGAAGATTTAGAATCCAAAAAAATTAAAGACTAAAATAATCAATCATATTTAAATGCACATTATATACGAATAGAAATCTTGGCTTATTGTGGAGGAGGCTAACCACCTTTACTTTAAAACAGACCTTGGTTATTCTTAGCTTGCAGTATAAATGAATAAATTTTTATTTTACATTAATTTTATATATCATTGTATAACATATTTATATGCATTTGCATATTAAAGAGTCCTTATTAAAGTTTTAGAACTAAATCTCCTTAATCCTATTGATATTGAACCTTTTTTTGTCTCATCCATAAGGTGTTGTTGGCACTTAGGATGTTAGATGGAAGTTCACTCTTATTAGACCTAAGTCAAAATTGTACACTCCTTAATTTCTCCTTTCCCTGAGAGGGTTATCCAATAATTAAAAATTTAAAGTTTAAAAAAATTCTAAATATTTTCTTTGGTTCTTTTAGACCCAAACTTTTTTTTTATTTTTATAAATTTAAAAATTATGGTATTCATTTTAATCCATAGTTATTTCAAGATTTATCTTGAGATGTAACTAACTATAGGGGTTTTCTCTATAGGGTGTCCATAAACCAGTAAAAAAATAAACCCTATCTTCATTCACTAAGGTCGGGGAAGAATCCACTGGACACAAACTTTGCTTTATACATTTGTTAGTTTCATATTCAAAATGATAGGTAATTTTTTTTTTAATCTTTTGAGATGAATTTAAATTTCCTAATGTGAAAAATATATTATTTTTTAAATTAATAGTTGAGCATCAGTTTTTCTTTTGAGACAATAAATGTTATGGTATTCATATTTGAATATAGAAACACTAAAAAATAGAAAAACATGTGGGCCCATAAAATTTGTCCACATGAGTTTTTTAGCTACTTCACTAGGGTTAGACTCCTCTCTTCCTCTATAGAAATGGCTAAACTTTTTACATAAATAAAGATTTAATCAAAAGTTTGGGTTTACTATATAATTTGTTTATTTATACCTGAACAACAACTTCAGATGTCCAACGCACTGATCTGGTCATAGATCAAGTAGGAAACATTTTCATTGTCTTTGCATGTAAAGTATAAATTTTAGTTTCATTTGTAAACCCAACAATAATTATAGATGTCCAATGTTTTCATTTGGACCTAAAACTTTTAGGAACCCTTGTTAGTGTCGATGCATGTAAAGTATAAATTTGGGTTTCATTTGTAAACCCAACAATAAATATAGATGTCCAACATACTAATTTGGTCCAAGGTCAAGTAGGAAACACTAGTAAATTCTCAATTAAATTTGCATCTAAACTTTTTCTAGTTGTTAAACTCCCCTAGTCAAATGTTTTTTGGATTGGATCCTAATCTACATCTAAATCTTGTCAAAATCATTTTTTCTATTTTGAAGTCTTTTGATTGTGTCCTAATCTAAATATAAATCTAAATCCTATCAAAATCATTTTTTTTTTGTATGAAATTTTTGCATGGGGTCCTAGTTCAAATCCATGTATAAAATCTTATATAAATCATTACAGTGGTGTTTTGATTGAAAAATATAATTTAGGTATATATAATTTTGAAAAATATTTAATTATCTTTGGGACTATTTATTTTTTAAAATTTTGAAATCGAACGCATCATTATGAACAGTATATTGCCTTGAAGGGCAAACATAAAGTTCTCTAATGGGTTCTAATTACAAAATTTAAATTCATCCTGATTATCGTAGTCAAACTCAAAGGGAGAATCATATTTGACCCCGGAGGATCAAAATAGAATTTAATCAATTATTTGACTATGTTAATCTAGATAAAAGTTCTTTAGTTTCATAATCAAAACCACAATAATAATTGATATATCCCTCAGAAGAAAGAAGATATCAATCATTATCGATCGATTGAAAATGACGATAATGATCGTTGTATTTAATTTTTCCAAAGAGAATTAATTAAAGGTTTTCAAAAATTGGTTTTGAAAATCAGTTCTGGTTTCTAAATCTTCTACGAGCGCAAGCCCTCTTAGTTAATTACATCGTAGGAAATCAGAATTTCCTACAAAAACTCTCGATTAAAATAGTGGTAGAAATTTTATTTAGATTTTCAAAGATTGATATCAAAGGAGGTTAAGAATTGGAATTTCAAGTGGGATTGGATCAAAATTGAAGACTTATTTCTAGAATCAAAGGAAGAAGGGTAGGAGGTGTTTTGGGATTCTGAATTACTTCAGAAACACCTCAATCTATCCTAAGTGTTGAGATTGAATTCGATTGAAAGAGATTTTTTAATTTGAATGGTCGGTTTTATTAGAAATTTGGGATTCAATTCCCAAAAGTTGAGATCTTATGGCCCGAGCCAGCCTCGGAACCTAAGTCTAAATTGGGTACCAAAAATTAGCAGCCCAAACCTAGCTAATGCAGTGCGAATCTTGTCTTACCCCGACCTGGATTGGGGAGCCAGCTAAACCACCTAAAAATTTTTAAAATATGAGTACAGTCATTTATGTAGAGTGGTAGGGACGTTAATTAGATTAAGTTTGAGGAGTTAGGGCCGACATCTAGAGCGGATCCTAATTGGCCTCTTAGACTTATATTGGGTATTTGATGTCTAAATAAATACAATTAAATATTAGACTCTTTTTTAATTTGTTACTAATGCGATGCATGCTAATTGACTCGATGAGATGCAAAAATTAATATGTAGCAGTTTAAAAATTTTGGCTTAGAAAATAGATTTTTCCCTAGAGATTGCACAATATCCCCTTGACAGATTGGCACCCTCATAGGCCAGGTGGTCTACTAGAACCCACAGGAGGGGAGATGCCTAACAAGGTAGAGAAGGTATAATATGAATGCATGAAAAAACCTTGGCGAGTCCGAGCTTACTTCTTAAGACCGTTTAGCGTTTCTATCTTATCTTAAAAATTTTATTTAATTAAAGTAGAAGAATTTTTTGACAAACCCCTAAGAGCCTAAATTTGAATTCCAGGTCAAACCAAATGCGGCATGCAAATAAAAAAAAATAGAAAAGCAGGTATCTCTAATGCGCAATCAATTTAAAAAAAATCAAACAAATTAAATATATCAAATTGAATGTCCATATGGCAAGTGCCACTAATTATTACATCACAGAATGTACAGAAAATTAAAGTGGCCGGGCACCACTAACAACAACCCGGATTTCTAATCCTAAATCAAATGACTTTGAGATTTAGGATTCTTCTCATTGTCCATTTCTTCGTCTTCTCACGAACATCTTGATTTGTCGGTTCGGATATCCAAATGGAAGAAACTCCCTTGAAATGGGGTGTTATCTACCCTCTTTGGATAGTTGAAAAGTATCCAATTTGACTTCCAAATGGAAAAAGACTCTCCCTTTTAGGGATGTCTTCTCCTCTTTGGAAATCAAGTTGGATATTAATATCCCAAACTCAATCATTTCAAAATATTTACAATCTTTATAAAACAATTACAATTTGAAATTTAAAAGAAAAATTTTAAGACTCCGATCCTGCAAGGTTATCCTAATAAATCAGCAGTTTTTATATATATATAATATATATATATATATATATATATATTATATAATATATATAATATATATATATATATATATATATATATATTAATAATATATAATATTATATATATAATATATTATATATATATATATATATATATATATATCCAAGCAGTTATATTTGAAAATTGAAAATGCATTATTTGGCCACACTTGGCCATAGCTGCTTTTGTTAAAGGGGGTCTTAAGCGCGCGGCAGGTACCATGTGCATAAGAGTATACATATATATATATATATATATATATATATATATATATATATATATATATTATATATATATATAATATTATATATTATATATATATATATATATATATATATATATTATATAATAAATAATATAATTTTTATTATGCCCCCTTTAAAATTTCAGCTCCTTATATGATCATGGCCACCTGCAATAAAGACTGCAACAAGTATAATTCATCCCTGCTAGGGGTACATTAACGTACAAACAACCACAGTACGAAGTGCAGTAGCAAGTAGTAAATATAAACACATCATAGTCTAAATTAGCAACAACATGCATAAAAAATCGAAAACTCGTCGGCACACTCTAAACACTCGGAGAGTCAGCAACTGCACAATAAAGTAAAACACCGGCCTGCCTAAAATCGGAGTTGGTTGTCCTAACGCAAACCATCTAAAGTGTGTGAGGTAAGGCCGTGTTTGTTTTGGATGTGTCCTAAATAGGATACATTTGTTTAGAGTTGCCTTAAGGTCTATGGTTGGTTGATAAGGGCTTACGGGGAAAATTAATTAAAGGTTTAAATATTAATCACTTTGATTATATTTTAAAGGTTAATTCCTTAATTATTTATTGGAAACCCAGCTTTGTTTTACACACCGAGGCCCGAGTGAAGTTTATTCACGCTTCCTTGGGGCTGTTAATAGCCTCGTTAGGGCCCTAGGGTTACCTAGTGGTACCGATATAAATTAAGTGAGTAAGATTTGATTAAGGAAATTCTAATGTAATAATTATAATATAAGCGTTGTTGAGTTCTGATTTTAAGGTTGATTAAGAACATTTCGGAGTTTTAACTAATTTTGAGGTGTTTAAGGAATTTTTGATAAATATATTAAATCATTTAACTTAAGGGTTAATAAATTTCTTTAAATTAGTGTTGATTTTTCAAGAATGTTATAGAATATAATATATTTTATAGAAGATATCTAGACTTAAATTACCATCAGTGTAGAACAGTAATACAGCTAAATCGATTAATTTTTTCTAACATTTTTATTAGTCGAATTTAAGTTTGAACTAGTATTTGACTTAGATTTTGACCAAGTTGACTTTTTGAATTTGATGGTTTTTAAAATTTTTAATTTTTTAAATAAATATTAGACTTTGTTATGAGTTTAATGCAAGTGAGTTTGATCAATTTGGATTTTTTTGAATTAGTTATGAATTTTTGAGGTTTTGACTATTTATTGGAATTTCTAAATATCCTTAATTAAAGGGTCTTTTTGCAATTTTACTCCAAATGAGGTCCTAACTCCTTGAAATCAACTCCAAAGGTCAAGAAAGACCTAAGAAGAGATTCCCAAGAGTTTGGGAAATTTTTGATATTTTTAAATATTATTAATTATTTATTTTAATTAAATATTGATTTTTAATTAAAAATGAATTAAGGTTTAATTTGATGTCAAATCAAAGGGGTTTTAATTTTATTTTATTAATACTTGAATTTTGATCAGTTAGAAGTCTTATTCATATTTTTCAGGTTTAATCTTGATTTATTACCTTTTCTGAAAGTTTTGATGGCTTAATTAACGGTTAATGTTGACCTGTTTAAGTTTCTGACCTAATGAGCTCTAAATTGAATGAAATTTTAACCTAGGGTTTATTATGTCACTAGGTTTAATGTTCTCAAGTTTTATCCCTATTTGGTTTGTATAGAATTTCCTAGGATTTTTCTAAGTTGACTAGACCTTGTCCTTAATTATTGTTCCTAGGTGGCACTAGTGTTCATTTAGGCTTGAATCTCTGTTCATCTAACCCTTATACATATGCAAGCATACCACAGAAATAATAAAGCCAAATTCTACAAATTTGGAGAGTTATAAATTTTCAAATTTTGGGTCCAAAAATGAACCCATTACTTTGTAAATTCATATCATAGTAATATATTGGGTATCTACCCCTAATAAAATTAAAATATATGCCTAAGATACCCAAAAACTTTCCACCAAAATTTGGGGCTCAATTGACCACTGGATTATGAGAAATTCATAAAAAAACTAATTTCAAACAATCAATAATATCTCACAGTACAGTGACCAAATTAACTAGATTTTATTTTTTAATAAATACTACATTCAATTATCTTTCAAACAAGCCCTAGAACACTTATTTTGGTGGAGAAATGAATTTAGTGTGAATTTTCAAAGTTTTGAGCATTTTTTGAAAATTTTTAAATCCATTAATAGCCGGCGCCAATCATTGGCAATGATTGGCGCTAAAAAGGCAACGGCGCATGTCATTTTGACACGTGGCGCGCTGTTATCATCCACTTAACCACGTCATCAATAATCCTGTGCCGTCCGATCAAGAAAGAGGGAAGATCGGATGGTCGAGATCGATCCAGGCTATTTTAGTTCAAAATGAGCTAGAAAATTGAAATGCTCATAACTTTCAAAATACTCATCGAACTTTGATGAAATTTGAAACATAAGCTCATGGTAATCTAATCTTTAAATGCCTAGAGTTTGGAGGCTCCATACATTGTAGATTTTGAGCAGTTTCAAATTTAAAATTTAAATAAAAGTTGCGATATCTCACCAACCAATGGACGGATTTTGACGATCTTGGGCTTATTAGAAATCTTCTGCAATCTTATTCAACTTTGTAGAAGATGTCAAGGCTTAATTCTGGCTTGATTAGAAGTTATTCTTGAAACCCCTCTTTCTCTCTCTAAACTCCTCTCTCTTCACCAATGAGGCTTTGGAGGCATGGATTTGGTGGAGAATGGCTTGGGAAAGATAGAAAATATCTGTAGAAGCTCTAAGATGAGACTTATAGGTTTTGAAAGCTCTGGAGATTTGGAGTTGAGTGAGAGAATGATGCCCATTTTTGAGGTTTTTGCCCTAATTCAAATGGCCATGGCTTGAATGGAGGGTCTTGATCAACTTGGAGAACTCCCAGATGAATGCCATCTATCCAAGGAGTGGTTGAAAGCAGATGGCAAAGGACATGGCAAGGACATGCCATGTGGAAAGGGGTTTTGGTCCCCATTTGTGCATGGGAGCAAAGGGAGCCATTTGATTGTGATTCAAGGGCTAGGATGGGCCTTAAGAAGCTTTTAGAGCTTAATCAAACAGCTGGAATAGCTTTAGATTAAAAGGGATTAGGTTTAGGGGGCCATTTGACCAAATTTGACCACCCTAAGCCTAGGTTTGACAGTTTGACCAGTCCACTTGCCATGTGGACTAGTGATGTGGCATGAAAGGAGTCGATTTGAGCTGGTTGGAAGGACTTGAGGCTTAAAGAAATTGGGTTTGAGTGAAATAAACATGTGTACATGTATGTTTGACTATGGTTAAAGGTTTGACTTGATCAAAATCAATAGTAATTTGATTTAGAGAGGGTTTGAAAATATTTGAATTGATGTTTGAGATGGATTTGAGGACTTAGATGATTTGATTTGAAGAAATGGGTTGGAATAACCCATTTAGACTCTTAAGGTGCACTTGAGTCAACCTAGGTTGACTTGGTCAACTATATTGACCCAGGAGGTGGGTCAAAGCTCAACAGGTTTGATTTGATGTTTTGAACATGTTGGAGGTGGTCCCATGGTCTAGAAAGGTCAATATGGTCAAAATGCTTATTTTGACCCTAAATGGCCTATTTGGTCAACCTAGGTTGACTTGGTCAACCATGTTGACCCATGGTCTTGGTTTGGATCCAACAGGTTGGGTTTGATATTTGAAACTTTCTGGGAGTAATTCCAAGCAATTTGGAGTTCATTTGGTTTGAAATGGGTATTTGAGCCCCTAAGGGGTATTTTGGTCATTTTGACCCCTAGTCAACTGGGGTCAAAGTGAGTCCAGAAAAATACAGCTTAATGTTCAATGGGTCATAATCAAGGGTCTGGAGATGACTAGAGGCTTTGGAGAAAACTCTAGGGTCAAAATTCACCAAGTGGCAAGTCCAGTGGCATAGGATGTAAATATTTGAAGGTTTTACAACCTTTTGATTTAGTTTCTGAGGTTAGAGACCTTAGAATGGGCTCAAATTTGGAGAGTTTCCTTCAGAGACATGTCTTATCACTTTGGAAGTGATAGACTCTGAATCGGAGGTCATTTGATTGGTTTTTGAAGTGTTTGAAAATTTGCTGAAAAAGGCTTTTAGGACTTGGCCTTTTAGCATTGGATTTTGATTTCAAATTCTGGATTTGGATTGGGTTTTAGATTTCTAAGATCTGAATAGATCCTAGGGTCTGGATCTAGGAGAATCCTAGAGTTTAGATTGGTTTGGAGATTGAATTGATTTAGGGACAAGATTGGTCCAAGTGACCTCATACAAAAATGAGGTCAACAATTGGTTAGAGATCTTTCTACCAAGATATAGATTCAAAGCAACATAAAATTAAAGAAAAAAATTTCCAACTTCATTTTGATTTAAAATAATGTTGGGGATTCAATAAAATTAGCTCAATATTTCTTTGAGATCTAAATTTCTTGCATATAACAAGTATGTTCATAAACTGAATCAAAATTTTTGTTCAATTACAATAAATATCAGAAAAGTTGATCTTTTACTTTTTAAGTGATATCAAAGTTATCATGAGTTAGGCCTAGTATGTTGAAGGCCCCATGATAATGTTTTTTTTGGGGATTGACAACTTTAAGTTCACTATTATTGGACCACATATTAACATGGTTAAATGTGATACATAGAGCAAGAATTATTCCCCCACTTGCTAAAGCAAGCACACAGTTTAAAGATGCATGGCCTATAAAGCTAGTTGTCATTGAAGATTGTAGAAGAGAACCAAAAAAGTTCTCTAACTCTAGAGATAAATCTATTCTTGTTAATAATCAAAGTTATCACACAATGATGAAGTCCTTCAATTATGAAGCTTTGACCCAAAGAGAGAATTATCTAATAACTCCATCTGCTTCCTGTCAATCAAAAAATAAATTAAATAGAATCTCTCATCACTCTTTGTTACATAAATCACCAAAAATTCACCAGCATCATTGTGATGGTATCTAATTATCATCCTATTTTAATAGAAGGACGTTGAAATCCACAAATCAACCAATAATAACATCTAAAGGGTGGATGGATTGGCTACCTAAGATGGTTGCAACATCGACGACAATGGTCACCATTAAAGAATGGCTGTGGAGGAAAGAATAGAAAAGGGAAAAGTGTTGATGCAATCCTCTCCAGTTAAAGTATACATACCGTTTAACCCACATAATATGGCTAGAAGATCAATAAAAGAGATGATGAATCATTTAAAGGAGAGTATAAAGATTATAGATGAAGAGGAACCCATTGAAATGCATATAATGAAATGTATCAATAAAATTTTTTTGGAAGTGTTTTCATGATGGACTCCCAAGCATCCACTCAAAAAGAAAAGGGAAAGATAAAATAAATCATTTAAAGGCTGATTCATAAGAAGAAGATACACTAGATATGACTTAGCAATTATTAGATTAGATGAGTTTTAAAGATGAATAAATGGCTAAAATGGAAAAGAAGATGGAGGAATTAATGGCTACCATGACAATATTGCGAAGCAAAGTAACCTCATCATCTAAAGTATAGATAGAATAAAGGCCAGTAGAATATGTTCAGCACTATAGTAAACAAAAAGATAATGAAACCAAAGTAAAAAAAAATTATAAAAATAGTTAGTATAATCTATAGACATAAAGAAATTGGTAGACTAACAAATAAAGGAGGCTTTGGAACAATCTCATGGCACTTCACCTATTCTAAGGGGTAGACCCTACCTGACTGAACATGACTTGGTCCCTTATCCTAAAGTATTTTTTTCACCTCTTTCTTTACTTATTTGGTGTGATTATAAAATTGCATGTTATTGATTCATTATTATTGTATGACTTTACTAGTACTGCACTGATTTATTATTATTATGTGGATTTACTTTTGCTATTATTGTCACCTTTTTACTATTATTGTGACCAATGATATTGTTACTGAATCACTGATTTTGATACTGATTTACAAATTCTACTATTTTTTACTAATTTGTTTTCACCAATTAAAGGATATAATGACCTTTGATTAATGTTTTGATGGTCTTCATCTAGAATTTTGTTTTAATGATTTATAAGATTTCTTTAGTGATTAAATAGTGTTACTACAATGACTATTTTATTGATTTGACACTATTTTGATTGAAAAATATAGTTTGAAAAAGAATTAATTTTCTTTGGGAAAGATTTAATTTTTGGAATTTTAGTTTGAAAATTTAACGCATCATTATGAATAGTATATCGCCTCAGGAGGCGAACATACCATTCCCTAATTGGTTCAAATTTTAAAACTTTAAATTTCTATCCTGATTATCGTAGTCAAACTCATGAATGAATCACATTTGACCCCGAGGGATCAAAATGGAATTTAATAGAATGTTTGATTATGCTAATTTGGTTAATGCAATTGGTGCAAGTTTTCAAAAAAAAAAAAATACTATGCTAATCTGGATAAAATGATCATTAATTTTATAATCAAAATCATAATAATATAACGACACATCTTTCCGAAGAAAGAAAATATCATTTATTATTAATCATTTAAAAATAACAATAATGATCGTTGAATTTTGAATTTTCCCAAAGATAATTAATTAAAGGTTTTTTTTAAAAAATTGATTTTGAAAATAAGGTATGGGTTTCTAAATCTCCTACGAGCGTAAGCCCTATTAGTTAATTACATCGTAGGGAAGACGAAATTTTCCTATGAATACTCTCGATTAAAATAGCGGTATAAATTTCATTTAAGATTTTTAAAGATAGATAAAAAAGGAGAAAAAGGATAGGAATTTTCAAATGGGATTGGTTCAATGTTGAGCACTTATTCATGGAGTCAAAGGAGGAGAAGTAGGAGTTGCTTTGAGATTCTGAATTACTTCAGAAACACCTCAGCCTATCCTAAGTGTTGGGCTTGAATTTGATTGAAAGAAAATTTTAAGTTAAATGGTTAATTTTATTAGAATATTGGGATTAGATTCCCGGAGGTTGAGGTCTCAAAACCTAAGTCTAAAGTGGGCACTTAAAAGTGTCCTGAACCTAGCTAGTACAATGTAAATCTGGACTTACCCCGGCCTAGATTGGGGAGCTAGCTAAACCACCTAGACGCTTTAAAATTATGAGTCTGGTCAATTTATATAGAGTGGTTGGGATGTTAGTTAGATTGAGTTTCAAGAGTTGGGGCCGACATCTAGAGCAAATCCTAATTGGCCCCTTAGACTTATGTTGGGTTTGATGCTTAAGCTAATGTAATTAAAGATTTAAAGATTTTTAAATTTGTTGCTAATGCGATGCATGCCAATCGACTCGATTAAATGCTTGAATTTGAATTAAGACTTTTGAAATGAGAACTCCTGGTGGTTTCGGGATTACTTCTTAAATCGTTAGAGATTCTATCTTATCTTAAAAAATTTATTTAATTAAAGTAGAAGAATTTTGACAAGTCCTTAAGAGCCTACGATCGGGTTCCAAACTAAATCAAAGTCGACATACAAGAATCGCCCAAAAACTATAAAAAGTAGGCAATCCTATATCGCAATCAGCACATCAATCAATAAATAAATCATTTAAATTAATAGATCAAATTGAATGTCCTTGTGGCAAGTGCCACTTATTATTACATCCCAGAATTACAGAAAAGTAAAGTGGTCGGGCACCACTAACAACAACCCGAATTTCTAATCCTAAGACTCAAGTGACTTTGAGATTTGGGGTTCTTCCCATCATCCATTTCTTCGTCTTCTCACGAACATCTTGATTCTTCGGTTTTGGATATCCAAATGAAAAGAAACTCCCCATTGAATGGGGTGTTATCTTTTCTCTTTGGATATTTAAAAAGTATCATAATTTGACTTCCAAATGAAAAAAGTCTCTCCCCTTTAGGGATGTCTTCTCCTCTTTGAAATTCAAATTGGATTAAATATCCCAAATTCAAGTCACTTTAAAGATTTTACAACCATATTATAATTAAATTATATTAGAATTTAAAAGAAAAATCTAGACTCGATCCTGGACGATTATCTTAATAATCAACAGTTATATAAATAATCCCAAGCAGTTAATATTCAATCTCAAGTAGTTAATATTCAATCTCAAGCAGTTAATATTTGAAATTTAAAATGCTTAATTATTCACAACTTAGAGTTCAGAAATGTAAACAAATACATCAATTCTAAGTTAGCAAACAGCATGCAGTGAAAGCTCGAAAATCCGACACACATCGAAAAAGTAAACACCGGCCTATCCTAAAACTAGAGTCGGTGATCCTAGCAAACCATCTAAAGTGGGTGAAGTCGGCTGTGTAGTTTTGATATGTCCTAAGAAGGATCATTAGTTAAAGTTGATTAATATTTGATTGGTTGAAAGGCTCAAAGGAGATTTGATTAAAGTTTAAATCTTAGTAGCTTTGAATGAATTTTAAAATTAATTCTTAGTTATTTGTTAGAAACCACCTTTATTTCACTCCAAGGCTGTGAAATTTATTTCACCTTCCTTGGGGCTAAGCAAATAGCCTCGTAGGCCTAGGTTACCTAATGGTACCCGATATAATTAAGTGTTTTGATTTGATTAAAGTTTAAAAGTTAATGAGTTTTAAATAAGGTTGATTGATTGCTATTTTTAAGGGTTGGTTAGACATTTCTGTAGTTTTAAAACAATTTTGAATTTTTAGAATTTTTGAATATTTTAATCATTTAATTAAGGGGTCAAAAGTTGACTTTTTGTTTAAAAGTGTTTTTTTGGAAATTTAGCATTTTATTAAAATACTATGTCTTAATACAATCAGTTAGACAGTAAGTAAACTAAAATGGAATTTTTCTGCATTTAGTTATGAAGGTTTGAAGTTTTGGTCTAATTTTGACATAAGGTTGACCGGTTTGTTGACTTTTTGAATTTGACAGATTTCTGTAATTTTAATATTTTTAATAAATATTCAACATTATTATGAGTTGAATGCAGGTGAGTTTGACCAATTTGGATATTTCTTGAATTAGTTATGAATTTTTGAAATTTATGTATTTATTAGAATTTTTAAATATCCTTAATTAAAAGGCCTTTTTGCAATTTTGCTCCAAATGAGATCCCAACTCCTTGAAATCAGCTCCAAAGGTCAGGAATGACATAAGAAGAGATTCCCAAGTGTTTGCAAAATTTTTGGAATTTTTAAATATTATTAATTAATTAAATTAATTAAATATTGAATTTTATTTAAAATTAAATTAAGGTTTAATTTGCTATCAAATCAAGGAAATTTTAATTTT
>NW_021319099.1:2478059-2591509 GCF_001605985.2 Dendrobium catenatum | reverse complement strand
TTTGAAATTATTTAACTAATTTGAATTTTTTAATTAATTAATAATTAAAATATCAAAATTTAAATGTTTTAAAATTATTTCAAATACATTAAATATTTCAAAATAAGTTTAATTTTATTTTAATGCCTTTAAAATTATGAGCAATTTTATATAAGATTTATTTTTTTAGGATTTTATTTGAATTTTTAACATTTTTTTTAAGTTTATGTTATATAAAATTAATTAAAAACTAAATTTTAATTTAATAATAGCTTTGGCGGTGCGACAGGATACGTGGCGGGCGCTGGATCAAACGCATGGCGGCGGCTGGGGTCCACGTGCAATCCACTTAACTAGGTCAGCACATGCTCATGGCCGTTCGATCCTCCGCATTTTTTGATCAGCGGCTTAGATCAGATCCAGCGAACTGATCTCACAAAAGAGAGATCGGACGGTGGAATCCTGATCCCGCGGTTCGGGATCGAGGGTTTAGATGTCGCCGGACCAATAGTTGAGCGCCAAATTGAATACACGGTTAGAAGAGCTCACTGAATGGCTCGATCTGAACCGTTGATCGTGCGATCAATGATCCATAAAACGTACACTCGCCGGAGACTACGAGTGACGCCCTAGGATTCGATTTTTTTGCTCGTTCGTTCGAACCAGTCAACAAAATTAATTGAAATTTTAAACTTAAATAGCCTAAGTGAACATAAATCGTGGGGACGTATTTTAATAACATAAAAAATACTTAATAAAAAGCTATTTTAAACTAAGTCTTATAAACCAGGGTTTAGGATTATACCTCATTAAATGGATGGATTAATCCATTTAAAGACATGTTGCATTTGTAGGCTGTCCACGCTCCATTTTGTAGAAGACTCCTTGGCTCGAAAGCTCTTAGATCAACAAAAAATTGGCTTGGACGGAGATTAGCTTGAGCTCGTTGAAATCCAATCGCCGGCAAGCTTTGACCGGCTGGATCGAGCTGGGAGTATGTAGATTGAGGTCTGGAATGCTCAAACTAAAATAGTTAGAGCTCTGGGAGGGATTGAATGAAGAGATATGGTTCAAGTGAGAATGGGGACTCAACATGAGGTTTTACCCTATTCAAGGAACCCTAGGCCCATTGGACAATCCTGATTGTCTTGGAGGCATCCTTGATGCATGACATCTGTCTCCAGGGCAGTTAAAAGCAGGGAATCAAAAAGGACGTAGGTACAAGCCATGTGGAAAGTGGTTTTGGTCCCCATTTGTGCATGGGAGAAACGATGGCCATTTAATTTTAATCAAAGGGCTAGGATGAGCCCTAAGAAGCTTATAGTGCTTGATCAAACAGTTGGATAGGTTTAGATTAGAGGTGATTACATTTAAGGAGCCATTTTATCACCTTTGACCACTCTAAAAACTTGATTTGACCATTTGATTGATCAACTATCAAATGGCTGCTTATGTGGCATGCAAGGAGTGGATTTGAGCCGGTCAGAAGGGTTTAAAGCTTAAGGAAATTGGGTTTGAGTGAAATAAACATGTGTACATGTATGTTTGACTATGGTTAAAGGTTTGACTTAGTCAAAATCAATAGTAACTTGATTTAGGGAGGGTTTGAAAATATTTGAATTGATATTTGAGATGGATTTGAGGACTTAGATGATTTGATTTGAAGAAATGGGTTGGAATAACCCATTTAGACTCTTAAGGTGCACTTGAGTCAACCTAGGTTGACTTGGTCAACTATATTGACCCAGGAGGTGGGTCAAAGCTCAACAAGTTTAATTTGATGTTTTGAATCTGTTGGAGGTGGTCCCATGGTCTAGAAAGGTCAATATGGTCAAAATGCTTATTTTGACCCTAAATGGCCTATTTGGTCAACCTAGGTTGACTTGGTCAACCATGTTGACCCAGGGTCTGGGTTTGGATCCAACAGGTTGGGTTTGATATTTGAAACTTTCTGGGAGTAATTCCAAGCAATTTGGAGTTCATTTGGTTTGAAATGGGTATTTGAGCCCCTAAGGGGTATTTTGGTCATTTTGACCCCTAGTCAACTGGGGGTCAAAGTGGGTCCAGAAAAATACAGTTTAATATTCAATGGGTCATAATCAAGGGTCTGGAGATGACTAGAGGCTTTGGAGAAAACTCTAGGGTCAAAATTCACCAAGTGGCAAGTCTAGTGGCATAGGATGTAAATATTTGAAGGTTTTACAACCTTTTGATTTAGTTTCTGAGGTTAGAGACCTTAGAATGGGCTCAAATTTGGAGAGTTTCCTTCAGAGACATGTCTTATCACTTTGGAAGTGATAGACTCTGAATCGGAGGTCATTTGATTGGTTTTTGAAGTGTTTGAAAATTTGCTGAAAAAGGCTTTTAGGACTTGGCCTTTTAGCATTGGATTTTGATTTCAAATTCTGGATTTGGATTGGGTTTTAGATTTCTAAGATCTGAATAGATCCTAGGGTCTGGATCTAGGAGAATCCTAGAGTTTAGATTGGTTTGGAGATTGAATTGATTTAGGGACAAGATTGGTCCAAGTGACCTCATACAAAAATGAGGTCAACAATTGGTTAGAGATCTTTCTACCAAGATATAGATTCAAAGCAACATAAAATTAAAGAAAAAAATTTCCAACTTCATTTTGATTTAAAATAATGTTGGGGATTCAATAAAATTAGCTCAATATTTCTTTGAGATCTAAATTTCTTGCATATAACAAGTATGTTCATAAACTGAATCAAAATTTTTGTTCAATTACAATAAATATCAGAAAAGTTGATCTTTTACTTTTTAAGTGATATCAAAGTTATCATGAGTTAGGCCTAGTATGTTGAAGGCCCCATGATAATGTTTTTTTTGGGGATTGACAACTTTAAGTTCACTATTATTGGACCACATATTAACATGGTTAAATGTGATACATAGAGCAAGAATTATTCCCCCACTTGCTAAAGCAAGCACACAGTTTAAAGATGCATGGCCTATAAAGCTAGTTGTCATTGAAGATTGTAGAAGAGAACCAAAAAAGTTCTCTAACTCTAGAGATAAATCTATTCTTGTTAATAATCAAAGTTATCACACAATGATGAAGTCCTTCAATTATGAAGCTTTGACCCAAAGAGAGAATTATCTAATAACTCCATCTGCTTCCTGTCAATCAAAAAATAAATTAAATAGAATCTCTCATCACTCTTTGTTACATAAATCACCAAAAATTCACCAGCATCATTGTGATGGTATCTAATTATCATCCTATTTTAATAGAAGGACGTTGAAATCCACAAATCAACCAATAATAACATCTAAAGGGTGGATGGATTGGCTACCTAAGATGGTTGCAACATCGACGACAATGGTCACCATTAAAGAATGGCTGTGGAGGAAAGAATAGAAAAGGGAAAAGTGTTGATGCAATCCTCTCCAGTTAAAGTATACATACCGTTTAACCCACATAATATGGCTAGAAGATCAATAAAAGAGATGATGAATCATTTAAAGGAGAGTATAAAGATTATAGATGAAGAGGAACCCATTGAAATGCATATAATGAAATGTATCAATAAAATTTTTTTGGAAGTGTTTTCATGATGGACTCCCAAGCATCCACTCAAAAAGAAAAGGGAAAGATAAAATAAATCATTTAAAGGCTGATTCATAAGAAGAAGATACACTAGATATGACTTAGCAATTATTAGATTAGATGAGTTTTAAAGATGAATAAATGGCTAAAATGGAAAAGAAGATGGAGGAATTAATGGCTACCATGACAATATTGCGAAGCAAAGTAACCTCATCATCTAAAGTATAGATAGAATAAAGGCCAGTAGAATATGTTCAGCACTATAGTAAACAAAAAGATAATGAAACCAAAGTAAAAAAAAATTATAAAAATAGTTAGTATAATCTATAGACATAAAGAAATTGGTAGACTAACAAATAAAGGAGGCTTTGGAACAATCTCATGGCACTTCACCTATTCTAAGGGGTAGACCCTACCTGACTGAACATGACTTGGTCCCTTATCCTAAAGTATTTTTTTCACCTCTTTCAAAAATTTTGATGTTATAATAAATCCTAAACAATATTCAGGGCACTTCCTAGTGAGCCTGTAGCGATTAGCTAAATGCATAATATGTGAGCCTTTTGCAGCCCCTTTAATCTTAAAACTTAATAATGGATAGGATATTGCCTTGCCCCAATCTTCTAAAAAGATTCTAAATGAGTTATATTATTCATCTACTCAGGTATATCAAGGAGTCCAGAATTCTATCCTAGTTGATCTAGTAGCTTCCAAGGAAGAGTTTCATAATAAGATTCCAAATGAAGAACTCAAAAGGAGGTATGATCTTCAATATTCAATAGTTTAGAAAAAGGAATGTATAAATAAAAGTCAAAATGTAAACAACAAAGTTCTAATTTTTGGTGACGAGGGATCAAAATCTCTTTTACTCCTTACACTATATAACTTTTATTTTGTCCCTCCATAGGCTAAAAAAGCAACGAAGAAAGATTCAATGTATATTATATCTATATCTTATGGCTATCATACAACAGTTGTTTACATAGTTCAACTTATAATAATTCTCAAAATTTTGAAATAAACATTAATGAATTAAGAGAATCTTATCAGCACTATTCTGATTGTGATTCCTATGTTCTTGATATACAGTGTGATCATGTTAGTATAGATGTTGAGAATTCTAATTCTGGTGAATCTCCAGATGAAAGTTTAAAGATAAATAATTTTAAAGAAGTAAAAAAGTTAGCGACTTCATCCACGGAAGAGGTTGTTCAAGTTAATGTCCATAGTGGTAAAGTTCTGCCACCACAAATTCCCGCAACTGATAAATGAAAACAAGTTACTTATATTCTAAAAGTTTCAACAAGACCTCAACTAGAATAAGATGTAGCTAACATAGACATTCCTAAAGTGGAATATAATGTTTTATCACATCTCAAAAAATTTCCTACAACACTAAGTATTTATTATGCTCTTATTTATTCTAAAGAAATGAGGGAGTCTTTGATCAAAGCTTTGGTCGACCCAGACATCTGTAGGGCTTAGTTAGTTTCAACATAGTCGAAAGATGCTCTATACTTTAAATATGTTCTAGGAGTAGCATTCTCAGATGAAGACTTTTTATTGGGAACCACATAATACAATCGCCCATTGTAGATTTTGATAAATAAATATAACTTCATGTTGTCTTGTATCTGTATTAATCCAAGTGCATCAATCAATTTAATGATTCTCAAAACACTTACCTATTTAAAAGTATATACTTATAAACTCATTTATGATAAAATGATTTTATGAGGATTCAATAACTAAGGTGAGAAGGCTTTGGGTTCTACAACATTACTGTTATATATAGATGGCCTTACAGCTGAAGTCAAGTTTTATATAATAGATTTAAAGGCTTCATTTAATGCTCTCTTGGGTATACTCTGGCTTCATATATATAAAATGATTCCTTACTCCGTACATCACTGCATTAAATATTTTCACGAGGGTAATGCACATTATATTAAGGGAGATTTGTAACTATTTTTAAATAATGAAGTCAAAATATTATTAAGTGTAAATTGTGTAATGTTTATTTAAATTTAGTAAAAATATATTATTTTAATTGTTTTTATATAAGAAATATTTAATAAAAGGAAAAATTTATAAGTGTTGGAAAGTGTCATAGCATAATCGGACAAAGTGCCGCAACACTGAGTCATCCATATTGAGGTGACTAATTCATATATAGAAGCACTAGTTTCTATATTTTCTAGTGTTGTAGTGACACGTAGGTCAGCATCATGGCATAACACAATGATGGTGTGCCAAATTTTAGAAATATAGTACTAGAGCCTTGGAAAAATTAGCACCATAATGCCAAGCCTCGTAATTGCTTAATTCTCAATTCCAAATTTAAGCACTGTAGAGCTCACTTTTTGAGTACCATGGCAGATTAGTTTTGAAAATAAAGAGCCAAACCGACTCAGCCAAAAGATGCATCAGTTCAACCATTAATTGTGCTAGTGTTGGTGGAATTTTTGAAAAAAGGTTTTTGAAAGACTTAATCTTGTTTAGGAAATTTAATATTTAATATACAGTCTCAAAATTGAACATCTCATTATAAATAATATATTACCCCTTAAGGCAAAAATATCATTTGCTAACGGGTTTAGATGATGAAACTAAAAGTTGTCATCCTAATTGTAGTAGTTGAATTCAAATGAGGATTGCATATGATCCCGAAGGGTCATAATGAGATTCTACCAATATTCAACCACTATAATTTGGATGGGAAATCATTAATTTCATATTTCATGTCACAATAATGAATGATATATCTCTCCAAGGAGAGAAAATATCATTTATTATCAATTGATGAAACATGACGATAATGATCGTTATCAACTTGATTCTCCTAAAGAAAATTAGTTTTGAGTTTTGAAAATTAATTTTAAAAAAGGTGGAAGTGGGTTTTAAGTCTCTTACGACTGAATCCCTCGTAGTTAATTACATCGTAGGAAATCATAATTTCCTATGAATACTCTTGATTAAAATAAAGGAAAACTTTTGCTTAGATATTTTCTAGGAGGGATTTCAAAGGAGATAATATGGAATTTCAAATGGGATTGGAGCAAGATTGAACAGTTATTTTTAAAGCAAGAAAGGGTAGGAGGCACTTTGGGATTCTAAAATAATTCAGAAGTGCCCCGACCTAATCTAAGTGTTGGGCTTTAAATTTTTTATTGAAAGAAGATTTAATTTGAGTTGAATGTTTTATTAGAAACTTTGGATTATATTCCCAGAGGTTAGGGTATTATGATTCAAAATCCACCCAAGATCCTAAATCTAAATTGGGCACCAAATAATGTAATGCAAAATCTAAATTTATCCCAGCCTAGATTGGAAAGCCAGCTAATCACCTAGTCAATTTTAAATCCATGAGCCTGATCATTTTATGAAAGAGTGGTGGGGACATTTTAATTAAGATTTTGGAGAGCTGGGGCCAACATCTAAAGAATGTCCTAAGTAGCCCCATGACTTATGTTGGGTGAAAATGATAAAGACTGATGAAATTAAAATTTAGACTCTTTTAAATGTTTTTCTAATGTAATGCATGCTGGGCAAAATATCTAAATCATGAATATTTATAATTTTAAAAAGACTTAAAAATAATTTTTTGAATATTAGACTTCCCCGAGTTTAGCACCTCATCCTCATAAGTCAGATTGTCTGAACTCTACTCGCAGGCAGGGAAGTTTCTTAAAATAAGAAAAGAAATATGCATGTGACCCCGGACAATCGGCGGCTCATTTCCTAGATCATTATCTTTCCAAGTTATTTAGCTCCTAAAATTTTAAATTTTGATTATTAGTAGAAGAATTTTTACACCCTCATGAGTCTCACGTATCCAGGCTAACTCTCCTACTATGACTCAGTGCTATGTACTGACAAACCTTTGGATAAACAGTTGCTCCAACTCTATAAATAACCGGAATCCTAAAGGGCATTCCTTAAAGTAAAGTCCATAGGTAAATGCCCCATTTATTACAACCCAATGTCTGTAGAAAATTAAAAGTGGCTAGGCACCATTAAAAATAACTCAAATTCTAATCCTACTATAGATGCAAATGACTTTGAGTGGGATACTCTTTGTCTTCAATTCCTATGTCTTCTCTCCTTCGGGCTCCTTAGATCACAGAGTGCAGTAAAAGTAAACAGACATGCCAAGCAATTTCAATCACAACATGTAGTTAAATATCAAAAACTCATCACAAAGCAAAAAAAATAAACACCAACCTAGCCTAGATCTAGAGCCACTTGTCCTAGCAAACCATCTAAAGTATGTGTAGAAGGTTGTGTGGCTGAGGTAGATCCTAAACTGAGTTATTTGTTGGAGTTGTATAGTGTTTGAGTTTGTTAGAGGCTGAAAGAGAACTTTATGTTTGAGTTTAAGTATTAATGTATTAAAGCTTGATTTAATGTATTTTAATTGTTATATAATAATCACCTTTGTTGCTCACTGAGACCGTGAAGTTTATTTCACCTTCTTTGTGACTAAGTTAATAGCCTCGTAAGCCTGGGTTACCTAATAGCAATCGGGGTTGATTAAGTTGATTTAGTTGGATAAAAATTATGTGTGAATTAATATTAAATAATTTGATTAATTTTTTCTTTTAAAGGTTAAAATAGTTTATGTTTTCCATTAACAGTTTTGTGGCATTGTGCCACCACGCTCGAGGAAATAGACCCTCCTTAGGACACGTAGCCCCGCAGCCCAGAGTAGTCTATCCTAAAAACCTTTTTGATGTAGTTAAATTAAATATTTTAATTTGGTTAAATAATTAAAATTAAATTAATTTTTATGTTTAACACTCCATTGAATTCATTCGTGGTATTGTTCCACCAGGCTCGATGAACTAGGCCTCTGTAAGACACACAGCCCCACACCTAGAAGTAGTCTATCCAATAAATTATATATCTAAAATGGTTATTATACATTAGAATGTTAGTTAAGTAATTTTATTAATCAAATAAAGTTTTCTAGAATTATATAAATTATAGAAATTTTTAATTTATTGGAATTATTTAATGTGTTAACTAAGGGTATAAATGTTGACTTTTTAAATTAAGGTGAGAGTTTGAGATTTTTAATAAATATTAGACCTTATGATGAGTAGTTAGACTTTTAGTTTGTTGAATTTGAATTTTTTTAGAGAAAGTTATGAATTTTGGAAATTTGGGGAATTAATGAATTTTTAAAACTATTTTAATTAGAGGGCTTCTTAATGATTTGAACCCAAATGAACCCCAAAATTCTTGAAATCACCTCCAAAAATTACAAATGATCTAAGGAGGAATTACCAAGTGTTTGAGAATTTTTTTGGGTTTTTAAATAATTTTAATTTATTATTTCAATTATTTATTGATTTAGCTTAAATTTTGAATTAAGGGGTTAACTAACTAGAGTTTTATTTTTCCTCAATTGAGGGTTGAAATATGACCAATTAGAGTTCTTAAGTGAATTTTTTGGATTAAATGTGAATTTTTAAAGAATTATTTAGGGTTCTAGGTTAAATTTAAGGGGAATTTTGGGATTCCTAATTGGTGGACAAAATGTGCACCAAATCAAGTGAAACTTGGACCATGAAATCAAATGATTTCAAGGTCCAAACTTCCTAAGGTAACTTTTAGATCATATTAGAAAAATCCTAGGGATATATCCTAAGCTTTGATTGGGGAAAAATTAGTGGCTCTACACTCCTTATGCTAGACACTATCATCACACCAAAAATCAGACCCTAAACCGCATTGGAAAGATTATAACCCAAATTTAAATCCTAGGGTCAAACCATGATTGTTGATCCCAAATTGGCAATAACTTGCCCTTAGACACCTCAAACAGGGGAGGGAAAATTTAGACATGTCCAAATTTATTCTCCTAAAGTCCCATGCCATGGTGACTTCAATTGAACACATAAATGTAATAATAAATATAACATTCAAATTAAAATTAAGACTAATATAAATGTAATTAAGCCTTGGGACCATACAGTTTTTGTATATCTCTTTGAGATCTTTCCAACGAGCCTAAGAACACATAATTTGGCTAAGTGGATTGAGAGATCTATTTTTTTTTTAGTTCCCCTTTAATTTTAGGATTTAATAAATAAACAATTACCCAGTTAGCCACACTTTTCCACGTGGTGCCTCATAATTGGTGTGGCAATGATTATTGGCTGACTGGATAATGGTCGAATCAAATGTAGTCGTTGGATGAAACATTAAATGGTCAAAAATAAACAACCACCTAAACTGTGGGATATTATCCTAACAATTGATTGAAATCCATGGCTAGGATTGTGTCTTCAACCTCCGGCATGAACCCGAAGCTGTAGATGTTCTCCAGCATGATCCAAGAGATCCCATTGGTGAACTCTCTCCAAATTTCTCAAGGAGCATTAAGCGGGTGGAAATCATCAATCCAACACTGGAAATCATTGGAGTGAAGGTTTCCTTTACACTTAACCAAACTACCTTTCTAGAAACTTGGGAGAGGATTTATACCATGCAAAAAGTCCCAATGGATGGGTTTATCTCTCAATAAATTTCAAAAGGGGAAGGTGAATGGTTCTTCTTCAGATATCAAGACTATAGGATGGCCAGAGGTATGACTTTGAGTTGACAGTGGACAGACTTCACCGAAACTTGCTCGAACTAATGACCGAAAGATGCTGGGAGACTAGGGAACAAAAGAGGAGAACTTGGGGAGCTCAGGGAAAAGTTTTTGGAGGGTTAAATTTGAATGAGGGTGTCTGGTGGATTGCCCCCGTATTCATCTCACTCCGGTGAGCTTGGATGGCTAGGATCAAATGAGTGAGCCATTGGATGGCCTCCAGGTTGAAGGGAACAACATCACAGAGGTTTGTTAGCTAGAAGTGAGTGAGCCCAGGCTTTGGAAGACTTTGGATGAGGCCTTAGGTGGAGGGGCCCACCAAAGCCCATTCTCTATTAATTATGACCATCCTCAGCCAGGGTCTGGGTCTGGAAGATCTAAAAAGGCTACTAGTGATATGGTGAGCTCAAATATGAGCTCAATTAGGTATGGGAGGGGTTGACTTTGTTGGAGAGCTTGATTTGACCCAAACTTGCTCGGTTTAGGCTCAACCCAGGTTAAGTCAGACCATGGGTCAGATGTGAGAGGTGGGTCAGGTTATAGTACACCCAATACAAGTGGCAATTGGGTTTGAATTACCATGAGGTGGGAGATTGCTCGGTTCAATGTGGTTTTGACCACTTTGGGCTAGCCTAAAGGTTGACCCAAGTAAGCCCAAGGGTTGGGCTAATTAGGGTAGGTGTATTTGACCTAAGGCTATCCAATGAGGGTGTTGATTAAGTTTGGTGAAAGCTAAGTTGGGAATTAGCTCAACCTAAGGTGGTTTTTGCCACTTTGGGTTATCCTAATTCTTGACCCAAGTTTACCTAAGGGTTGGGTTGGCTAAGAGAGGTTTATTGGGTCAAGGGAGACCCAATGCCACCATTGGTTGGGTTCAATTGGGTTAGGATTAGAAAATGGCTCAAGGAGAACCTCTCTTTGGACACTTGGGTCAAGCCTAATGGCTAACTCAAGTGGGCTCAAAGCTTGGGTCTCTAAGAGAGGCCTCTTAGGCACCTAGTGTGCCACCCAATGGGTTTGGGTAGGCTTGGCAAGACCTTGATCAAGAGAACTGAATGGGTAGAGGTGCATGGGAAGTTTTGTCAAACTTGGTTAACTTGGTCAACTTGATCAACCAAGTTAACCTAAGGGCAAGATTTGGGTTGATTAAGTTCAAATTGAGCATTTGAACTCAATAGAAATGGTCTCATGCAATAATGAATTGATTTGGCTTGAGATAGCCATTTGATCCCTTAAGGGGGCATTTTAGTCAACCATGGTTAACTTGGTCAACCAGGTCAAACCAAAGGGTAAGTTTGGGTCCAATGTGTTCCTAAAGTCATTTATGATCCATTGGAATAGAATTTGAAGTTTTATAGGGTTAGGTCACTTTGGATTTTGAGGAAAAGACCAAGAATCCTCTTAAAGGGTATTTTGGTCATTTTGACCCCTAATCAATTTTGGGTTAAATTGGACTGAGACAAGTATATATTATTGATTAGTGATTCCTAATGGAGTTCATGGGTATGATTCAAAGGTTTGGGAAGGGTCCTAAGGCTACGATCCACTAGATGGCAAATCTGATGGCATAAGCTATAAATATTTGAAGGTTTTGGAGCCTATGGGAAAAGATTCAATTTCAAGGGCTAGGAATGTTGGATTAAGCTCAAACTTGGATGGTTGACCTTAGAGACATACCTAAATAATATGCAATCGATAGACCTCAAATCATATGTCATTAGATTGGGTTCTATGGGATTTGAAAATTCTCTTCGAAAGGGTTTCAGGACCTTAGGCCCTTGGATTTAATTTGAAACTTTGGAATTGGATTGGATTTTAGATTTAGATGGTTAGGAGGGCTTATCCATGTCATTAACAATAAAATAGATGATTTTTGATGATTGGATGGGATTTAGAAGTTGATTGAATGTTAATTGGGAATTGATTAAATGTTGATTGGTGGTTGATTGAATGTTGATTGGTGGTTGAACCAAGAATTGGATTTGAAGGTGGAGTTGAGTTTGATGGGGAGTGAATTGGGTCTTACATAGGATCTAAATGATTAGGAAGTGGACACTTTTCAATCATTAGGTCACCAGGAAGAAACCTAAGTGGATCTTAATAACCTCATACAAAAATGAGGTCAACAACTAGGTTAGCCAACACAGCAACAAAGTAAGTTCAATAGTTTTTAGGTACTAGTTTATTTTATACCACCATGGTGCCACCTTGTTAAGTGCTTTGGCATTTGAATCTGACCATGTACTTACTAAAAATAGTATTTTTCAATTATATTATTTAGAGAGTTATTTCACTTGAGTAAAATTCTATAATTTTAACTATATTTTTTTAGTTCCCCTATAAAAGTAAAGTCTAAGAGAGCTTATGGAAGTGCAAGATACTTTCATTTTGAAGATCTTAGCTTCTCTTATGAAAGTAACTTTATTATTGGAGGAAGGAGTGTAGAGAAGATGATTTAATCCTTTTGGGTGATATTATTCTTATTGATTCTCTTGTATCCCTTCTTTTAATGAATGAAATGAAAATGAGTTTGCTTTTTATATCTTCCATGTTTTGATAATTTTCTTATTTTGGACTGATGATATAAAACATATAACAAGTATTAATGTAGAATATTGTACCTTGAATGATACATTAATGTTTCAATATCTCCCATTCTCCATTTAATGCGTTCAATGGTCATGTATGTAGTAAATATGTAGTGTGATGTATAGTCTCGATGGAGGAATGTTGAAATAATTAGGAGAATTGAAATTGAATATTAGCATTCCTAGATATTGGATGTTTAATATTTTAGGTTCTATAGAGATAGTAAATTTTATGAAGGACATAAAACTTTCTTTTCACCCCTATAAGATCGATAGAGATTTAAGGATGCATATGTTCTGATCCACATCTAAAATAAAGTGTCTCATTAAGAAAATTATGACATTTACATTCATTAGTCTGAAGTAGTTTATTTTCATAACTATCAAAATTTCCTTGCAATTTTTTTCTTTCAGTGGAAATAACATCAAATCATCATTTTTTTTACATTTAGTATGATAAATTATATATTTAGATTAAACAATAATAGTTTAATTGTAATTAAATAGAACACTTCCTTGTGAGATTGAAACTCTACTTTATTACTTTACTACTTGATAAGCATATATTCTTTCATATTTTTAGTGGGTTTCATTATTTTTATATATAAAAAAAACATATGCATATTTTAACTCAATAAGTCACATCTGTTTGAATAGTTGCTGAGATTGAAACTCTACTTTATTACTTTACTACTTGATAAGCATATATTCTTTCATATTTTTAGTGGGTTTCATTATTTTTATATATAAAAAAAACATATGCATATTTTAACTGACTCAACAACATCCTAGCCCCCATCAAGTTTTTGGCCTAGTTACCGGGGATGTAACAAATGTATTATAATTTCAACTATATTATTAAGATAAGTGCAAAATGCTAGTTGTTCAAAAAATAGGTATTAATACAGGTAAAAAATGTCTACTCACTTGATATTTCCTTTTTCAAATGTCATTAACATTCAAAACATCATTTTTAAGGTTTTTATCAAGTTACTACTAATCTTAGGAATGACACGTTCAACTAATATTTTTAGAGAAAAATTACTAATAAAGTTTTGATTTCTTAGTGTCAAAATGCTCTAAATAATATAATATATAATATACCAAAAGTTACATGGTGGAAGTTTATCACAACCTAAGAAAAATATGTTTTTGTTTATATGTTTCTATATACTTAATAAAAAGAAATTAGAGATAAGTATTTAGAAGTATAATTCAAGCTCAATAAAACTCTTAACTAGCTCGACGGATGAATTTTGCTCCACATACTTCAAATTTTCTTTCCTTTATTCTCTCTCCTCCTCTTTCTCTCTCCCTTCTCTGCTTATCCTCAACAGCTGATGAAATGGGTGGGGGAGAGGTTGGAGGTGAAAAAGATAAATGGATTTATATTTTTTATTTTTAAAAAACAACATTTTTGACTTAACGCCATGATGCTAACTTTCCTAATATTGTTGCATTGCTCTTAAAGAATGTTCTTGATTTATTAAACCAAGAGATAGCATCGCGACAATGATATAGTACCATAGGACTCCCCCAAATTTTATTCTCAAATAGGGAGGACAGAGCCACAATGCTACCACTCTCAGTGTCACACCACCCCAAAAAAAAGAATTTGTTCTCTCTCTAGGGTTTTCTCTTTCCCATTTCAACTCTAAGATTATTTAAAGTTAATTAGACATTATAAAACTAATAATTCATGACTAGATCAGAATTAAGTTTCAAACCAGATTAGGTTAATTGGTTAGATCATAAAACAACATATACTACGTAATATGGTTTCTATGCTTGGTCATTTTAGATTGAGGATAACATTTTGCTAAGAACATTTAGGCTAGATCATTTCATATAGTTATAGAGCCTGACGATTAAGAATTCAACCATATTTTAGCCTTATTTGTTAGCAAAAGTGAAACAACCATAATCCAATAGCAACATAAAAGACACCATTATGTTTGAAAGTTACATAGATCTCTTGAAAACTGGCAAAATGAAGGCTTGCATCCTCAACATAAGATCCCCCAAATTGTGAATCTTGTACTATTTGGATAATTGTGATTTTGAGTTTAGAGTTATTTGCCTATATTTTATGTTTGTTAATACTTAGGTGTCATATGGATTGAAATTTTTGAAGGGTCAAACTCTCTGGGATGTGAATTTGGAGAAGCCAAAGAAAAAAGACTAAATTTGAATATAGATTCATAGGTCTCAGCCAATAGTGTGAAGTTGGTCTCAGCCAATAGTTAGACATGCTGGTTCTAGTTGGCTTGGGTAGTGTCAAGTGACAACTTTGCGTGGAAGTGACTAGAAAGCATATAATTGAGTAGAAGGTATGCAAACTCAATCCATAGAGTTGGCATTTGATAAATCCATTATATGGAATTGATGTAAAATAATTGATCCGAGTGCCAACCTTTGTAGCCGAGTTCATAACAATTCTTTGCAATATATACACTCCACAATGGGTGTGAAATTGAAGTAAAATTTATAGATTTCACTCAAACAATAAAAGTAAAAAATAAAAAATTTATTGATGAAAGGAATATGTATATGTGAAGAAGAAATCAACATATAGATAATAGTGAAGTCCTGTTTAAAGTTAAAATTAAGGTTATTTAACAAATACAGGAGACTCCAAACACAATAAGATTTGGGTGCAAACATTTGAGTATAACCTGAAGATATCTGCAAAACAAAAATTAGAAAAATAGAGAGCAGAAATGGAGAAGGTAAAGCATATTTATGTGAGGAAGTCTTTTCATTCCACCATATTTCATACAGCCTCTTTGCACACATATATATCATAGGAAAAGTGTAAAGTTTGTTATAAATATCAGAGGATGCAAGTGGTTAGAGGCGCAGAGGAGTAGTGGCCTGTTGCTGCAATGATTTCCTGACCGTGGTGGTGGAGCAGACCAATTATAAGAAGATTTTCTTATATAGATGAGACTTCATTTCTTTTATGCTAACAGGCCCCCGCAAACTTATGATTTGGGTGAGTGAATTGTAAGTTTGTCTCTGAGTAGTTTGAATCGAGCAAGTGCTAATGGTTTGGTGAGGATATCAGCAGGTTGATCCAATGTGTTGATGTGTTGCACTTCAATTTCCTTGGATAGAATGCGTTCCTGAATAAAATGATAATCTATTTGATATGTTTAGTTCTAGCATGGATGACTGGGTTATTTGCAAGTGCTAAGGCTGAGGTACTGTCACATGAGAGTATTGTAGGTGAGGAAGGTGCTGCTGCAAAGTTTGTAACGAGTATTCTTAGCCATATAATGTCTGAAGTTTCTGATGCAAGAGATCTGTATTTAGCTTTAGTTGACAACTTAGCAATTGTAACTTGCTTCTTTACGCACTAGGAAACCAAGGAATTGCCGAGAAACATACAAAATCCAGAGATGGATTTTCTGTTAAGTGGATCTATAGCCCAATCAGAATCAAAGAATGATTGAAGTTGAAGTGTACCTCTAGTAATTGGAAGACCAAAATGTTGTGTGCCTTTAATGTATCGGAGAATCCTTTTGAGAGTGTTAAAGTCTTGTTGACCTCATTTTTGTATACGGGGTGATATATTCTTTCTAATGAGTTGATTCGACCTTAGAATTAGAACTCAACCTTAATCTTAAAATTCCCAAAGAAAACTAATATTTTTCAAAACATGTTTTCAAAATTCCACCAACAAGTCTTTACCAGTTGGATGATGCATATGCTGGCAAATTATGTTTGTAGCATAAGCAATGTAGGGTCTCGTGATGGTCAGGTGCTGTAAAGACCTCGCTATTTTTTGATATTGTATTGGATCTAAATCGAGAAATTTGCTGGTCTCAACCGTTGTTTTAAAAGCATTTGGAGTTTGGGAAGGCTTGCAATTTGCAAGGCCTGCAGCTTGAAGTAAATCCTGAGTTTATTATGACTGGCTCAGAAAATAATCGGTTGGAGTATGAAGCACTTGAATGCCCAAGAAGAAGGATATTGGACCTAGCTCTTTGAGTGAAAATTTGGCTTATAATTTGAGAATTAAATCAGAGATGATGTTATTGTTGTTGCTGGAGATCATGATGTCATCTACATACATAAGTATGTAGATTTGTACATTGTGCTGCTTGTAGAGTAACAATGAAGAATCTAACTTGCTAAATGTAAATCCAATAGTTTGGAGAAAGGTTGTAAATGTGTGAAACCATTGTCTTGGAGCTCGTTTGAGCCCATATATTGTTTTAGTAATTTGCATACATACTCAGGATGAATTTCATCAATGAAACCTTGGGGCTGTTTCATGTAGACTTCCTATTGTAGTTGACTGTGCAAGAAGGCGTTTGAAACATCTAATTGCAACACCGGCCAATTCTTATGGAGAGCAATAATAAGCATGATGCAAATGGTCGGCATTTTTGCAACAGGACTAAACATTTCTTTGTAGTCAATGCCAAACTCTTGCTTGAAGCCTTGTGCAACAAGCCTTCTTTGTATCGATCAAGAGTACCATCAGGATTTAGTTTAGTGCAAAATGTCCACTTGCTGTCATGTATGGTGCAATTAATAGGAAATGGAACAAGGGACCATGTACCTTATTTTTGGAGCGCAGTAAATTCTTCAGACATAGCGATTCTCCATGGATTGGATTTGATGGCTTGACTGAAGCATGTAAGAGTTAGGATAGTTTGAGGTATTGCTAGAAGATCAAAATGTTGTTTGAGTTTCAAGTGACCAGTTTTATACCTAGTGAGCATGGGTTAATGAGGTTGAGACGTGTTATGGGTTGTTGTAGGCACATTGGAAGTGGATACAATATCTGGTTTGGATCAAGAGGGAGATGAGTTATAGAGTGAATGGAGGTAGTGGGAACAGAATTTGGTGGAGACAGAGACTGTGTGGAATTAGAAATTGGACTTGTGGCGAAGGGATTGACAGATTTAGTTGGAATGGTGGAGATGGGTATGAGAGTGAGAGGTGATGCAATGGATGTGGGATGAGTATTGGGAACTGTTGAATTACTATTTGTGGAAGGGAAGGTATCTTCTTGAAAAATTAATTGTCTGGAGATATGTATTTTTCCTATTTGAAGATTGAAGCAGCAGTAGCCTTTATGAGTGGAGGAGTATCCAACGAAAATACATGGTGCCAATCGTGGATGAAGTTTAGTATGGGATAGTGTCGAAGCCACGGATAGCACAAATATCCAAAGGTTTTGAGGTGAGCGTAGGAGGGTTCATGGTTGTGTAAGAGGTGATAAGGGTTGTCAAAATGAAGTGTTTTGGATGGAAGCCGATTGATGAGATAATTTGCGGTAAGAAGATCTTCTATCAAGAATTTGAGAGGTAAATGAGCTGCATAGAGTAGTGTATGAGTGGTTTCTATAAGGAGGCGATGTTTTCATTAGGTAATGTCGTTTTTCTCTGGCGTATAGGGGCAGCTCATTTGATGGTGGTTTCCATGATGTGAGAGGAACGTTTTGAATTTAGTGGATTGATATTCGCCACCTCCATTAGATTGCAATGTTTTGATTGTGCTGTTAAACTAAGTTTGTATGAGCTGTAAAAAATGTTGAAACTTTAGAGAAGTTTCAATTTTTGTGCGCATAAGGTATAACCAGGAAAATCGAGTGTGATCGTCTATAAATACAATATAGTAAAAATAGCCATTTAAAGAAGAGGTGGGTGCAGGACCTCAGACATCTGAATGAACAAGGGCGAACGGAGCTGAAGTTTTTTTTTTTTCATTAAGATTGAAAGATAATTTATGGCTTTTAGCCATATTACAAGAGTTGCAAAGAAAAGAAGTAGAGCTAGAGATACATATAGTGGGTATTTTCCTAGCTAAATGTTGTAGAAGCTGGAGATGTCGATGTCCCAATCGAGCGTGCCAAGTGGAAGTAGATAGCTGAGAAGTATGAAGAGCTGATTGTGGTGGGGAGGGGATAGTTTGATTGGTCTGATTGTCCTTTATGGGGAATCCAAGGTGTCAAAACATATGGAGCAATTATTGTCAGTTTTAAGTTTATGAATTGATAATCTGTTATGAGTAAGAGATGGAACATGCAAGAGTTTTTGTAATAGTAGCTTACATGGAGTGTTGGGTAGTGGAGGTATTCCTTGTCCTGTGGATTGGAACGAAAGTGTTGAGCCATTGGCAATGGAATGCTATCACTCCCTACATATGGCTGTGAGAATTGGAGTTGAAATGGGTTAGAGGTGAGATGAGAAGTTGCTCCAATCCAAATACCAATCGGTTGGAGAACTAGGTTGATGAGTCGTGAAGAAACTGCATTGGGGGTCTACATAGTCGGCATATATTGAAGGTTGGTGTGGTGCCAACATTGCACGGTAGAGTGTCCTGCTTTTTGCATATTTGGTAGATCACTCGAGGAGCAGCGGCATCTCTATTGGTGTTGCATGGTGGATGTCCTGTATTGTTAAAGGATTGCTGAGAGGAAGCTCTATTTCCAGATAATCTTCCACGGTTTGCTCTGGTTTGTTCCGCTGAAGGATTTCGATTAGAGGAATTTCTGAATGTAGCCAGTGCAGTAGAATCATGGGGAGCAGTAACTTCTTTAGATTGATCATTCTGTATGTTTTTTTCTTCACTTAGTAGTAGCGAGTAGAGCTCGTCCAATGGGATGGTGGAGGGTCGAGTGCGTATAGCAATTTTGAACGCATTGTAGGATGATGGTAGCCCATTCAAAGTGTGTAAGATGATGTCTTCCTGATCTACATTTGACCCTGCTACTGCTATATTGCTCACTAGGGCCTTTACTTGAGCCAGGTATTGATTAACCAAGAGATCCTTCATTTTAATACGATACAATTCGTTCTTGAGTTGAATGACTCGTGAACGATTCGTTGGTTGGAGTCGTTTTTTAAGTGTATCCCAAATCTCATGAGTGATTTGCAAGGTTAAGACATATGGAAGAATGCTCGACGATATGGTGGAATATAACGCCGCAACGAGATTTTGATCTATTAACTGCCAGATTTGATATTTTGGGTTGGGAGTTATATCTCCGGTAGAGGAAGAGATGAGCTTCGGTGGACAGATTTCGGAACCAGTGATAAAGCCTTCAAAGCCATTTGCAGAAAAAATTTTAAGAACCTGAAGTTTCCATATGGCATGAAAGTCCCTGTTGAGTTGAATGCTAACAATATGCTTTATGTTGGAGATGATGAACTTCAATGGTGCATGAATGGTGAAATACAGCTGCGGTTGAAATAGCTTGAGGTGTTGAGGAAATTTGAATGTCAGCCATGGCGTTGAGCAGCTGTTGTGGTTACGCCTCATGGCACTGATACCATGAAGATATCTGCAAAACAGAAATTAGAAAAAATAGAGAGCAGCAATGGAGAAGGTAAAGCATATTTCTGTGAGGAAGTCTTTTAATTCTACCATATTTCATACTGTCTCTTTGCACACATATATATCAGATGAAAAGTGTAAAGTTTGTTATAAATATCAGAGGATGCATGTTGTTATAAATTTTATTATATTATATGTAATGCCAATGCCAATCTATTCGATAAGATTTGGCAACAACTACATAAACAATAAGCATATTTATAAATTGCACACAACTCTCTATGGCCTATTGGTTGAGAGCTTAGGTTTCCAACTAAGAGGTTCAGGGTTCGAGTCTATGTGTATGCGATGTGTGTGTGAGTTTGTCTTAAATGGCCTAAATGTCCCAAAAAAAAAATATTTATAAATTGCAAGATAATTAATTAATATATATAAAGATTAAAAGAACGGATAGATATCTACCGACAACCTTAGATTGATGCGTCTTCATCCAACATACGACGTGGTTCCTATCACGCAATTAATGGAAAAATATTTATCAATTTATAATTAGATGAGTAATAAATAAAAATAATAAATTCTCAAACTATAAAATATTATAATTAATGATTAATAGTTGAAGTTAAAGCCAGCTCACCATTTATACAATTGTCGTACTTATCCATGCAAACATATATTCGCCACCTAGCAGCATGAAATATGTTATAAACTTTACACATATATTCGCCACCTCTGATATTTATAACAAACTTTACACATATATTCGCCACCTAGCAGTATGACCAAAAGCAGGAAAAGCTTCCAAAGAATTTTGAAAATGCCTCCTTCAAATAAATAATATTGTGACACGCGGTCCCCAGATTTTATTTATCATCATTTTAAAAATATCTAAATCATATATATTTGATTAATTACTTTATTCATAATGTCTAAAAAAAATAGAAACCTAAACATAAAATATTAAATTTGAAGATATTTGTATTAAATTTTGAATATTTTTATACCCATACAATTTGATTTTAAAATAAGAATATGAATGAAAAATGGAAGCATGATCATAATTTTAAAGTAAAAACATTATGATTTAAAAATATGTATATGAAATAGGAATGCAATCAGGATTAAAAAAAAAATTCCTGCTGATTGGAGGTCGCCGGCAATGACAACTACGATGGTCCGAGCCATGTTTCATCAAAATCTTTATATCTTCTTCCATGTAGCTCCTCTAGCTTTGAGTCCTTCATAGAGGTTAGCAAGAGAATGAGCCCTCAAGAAAGCACCGAGATCATTCTTACTAAGTTAAATTGGAAACCTTAGATCTCTTCTTAGGTTCCTAAATAGTGTGCATGAACCATTATATGGAGCTTCCAAACTCTATATGTGCTTACTTAAGACAAGAGGAAAGTCTGTTATGACTTTGATGCCATCGGATTTATTCTATATCAAGTTTAAACAAGTGAATAAGATTAGGGGTTTGGGCGTCCCGAGAAGGAAGATAAAATCTAGATTGTTCGGCTTGTGTGTATTCACTCTGATTGTCATGATTTCATCGCATCATATGCTCTATCCTAGCATGCCTTAATCATGGTTGGACATTGCATTAGAATGGCTAGACCTTGTTCGTTCATCTAAAACTATGTGGGATCCCAATGATCCTATGAATCGACCACATGTTTAAGTGGATGGCCACCACCAAACCACATGCCCCAGTCCACCCTTGATGGGTGTAAAGGATGCCTCATCAGCATTGCTGTTGCCAATCTTTTTTGAACTTGATATATAATAAATTAAAGTAGATAGAGCTTCAATAAATCATCCACTTAGACAAAATATTGTATTTTAGGGATCTCGAAGCCAGTGTGAGCTCCTCTACATCATAAAAATAAAAATAAAGTCATCTCATGCATGGTCAGGGAGTAATTCCATTTGAACCACCATAATTTTTCATTAAATACTCTCTAACCATGTGTCATTTTGGGCTCAAATTTTTATAGGGTAGTAGGGGATGTTCCTACATCCCTAATTTTCTCTAGTCACTTTGATTCACCTATGCTTTGTAATTAAATTTTCAATCATATAGGTCATTATTTGACATCAATGTTTGTAAAGTTATTACACCCAATCCATAGAGAATTAGGCTGCCAAGATTACGTGGTTTATTTACATTCATGTAAGGGTTAGAAATAATTAATTGTAATCCCATTTTAAGACTAGAGGCACCAGGGTATTGTCTAGTAAACTTAGAAAATTTTTAAGAGATTCTCTTAACATTAAATTGGTCTGAAACTTAAACCTAGATCATTTGATGACATGATGAACCCTAGGAATTAATTTTTCCTTAATTGGACTTCATTAGATCAATAAAACTATGAACCTTAAAAGTAGTCCCTAATTTGGTGCTAAAATTTTTAAAATTCATAACTATTTAATGAAAACTCATAAAAAAACAAATTATATTTCAAACAAATCTAAATCAAACATACAATCAAGAAAATTAAAATCAATCTTTAATTTTAATTAAAATTAATTTAATTGATAATTTAACTTTAATAATTAATTAATTAAATAATTTAATATAAAATTAAATATTATTTCAATTAATCCCAAATTTTAGGGATTGATCCATGAGTTATTCTTAATAAATGATATCAATCACTTGAACTTTTAAGATTGATTTCAATAATCAAAACCCAAACCAAGTTTTTTTTATAAGGAAGGGATTAAATAAATAATTAAAAGATTAAATAAATTATAAATACATAAACTAAAATAAATTTAGAGAACTTTTTATCAAATTTAAAACCATAAACAAAACAAATTACTCAAATTACCTTACTTAAACTCAAGTTAAGCTAACCAAATAACTTAAACTTAAAGCTAATACATCAAATTACTTAATCAGTATTTAATGCATTGAGTTTGATTCCATTGGAGAGAACAAATGCATTAAATATATAAACTCGTAATAAATCTTTAATAAATGGAAGTCTTTTAAGCATATGCTTGATTATTTTTAGAAAGCATGCATACATTTCATTTATAGCTTAGGATGTTAGGTTTAGTGATTCAAATCAATTTGAAATATTTGAATAAACATATTTCTGTAATAACGGTCTTCTATATCATTAATAAAAATAAGAAAATAAAACTTTAAGGACTCTATACAATCACTCTATCCTATATGGGGGGAATGAATATATTACATTATAAGCAGGGGCGGAATCGGCCTTGATTTTTAGGGGGGCTAAATTTATAAATAACACCTCTACACAATGTGTTTAATTCTGCTATGAGGCAACTGACTAAAGATAATAGAATTTTATTTTTTTAGGGGGCCAATTGCCTAAAAACTCCTATAATAAAGAGTAAAAAAAGGATGGAGGAAAATAAATTACCTAAATATCCATGTAATAAATTTTTTTTTTAAATTATTTTAGGGGGGGAGGGCAATTGCCCCCCTTGGGGGCTAGGTGGTTCCGCCTCAGATAATAAGCCTAAGGACTTGTTAGGTTAGTAGCTTCTACAATTTGAAGTCATTAGCTTGTATGATTCTTTAAAATTAAATAATCAAATTCAAATACTTTAAAATATTATTAATAAAATACAAAATCATTAAATTTTAAACTTAAATCAAAATCCATTTCACTTATAAAATATAAACAATTTCAAATCAAAATAGCTCATACATTAAAAACCCTTATGACATATCAAAACCACACAACTTTCTTCACATACCGTAGAGGGTTTGTTATGATAACTAACTTTAGCATAGTCTAGGTTAGTGGTTATTTTGATGTGCTTACAGATGCCTTGCTCTGAGGGCATCTTATGTCTCTTTACATATTTTCAATATTTTACATAATCATACAAGTTTACACACTTTTACATGTATAGTGCACTACATTTAATAGTTGCATGTGGGATTCTATTGCACTTTTATTTCCTACTTATATGTTCTAATTACAATACAAAGTCTTTAGAATATACTTAGGCTTTCATTGTAAATATAAAAGCGAAATGTCAAATGTAAAGTGTTTATAACATATATGAATCGAGTTGTGCAAAGAGTTGTAAAAGGTTAAATATATTTGCTTATACACAAAGGGATCTAATAGAAATGCATTCTCTTTTTTTTAGAAGCATTAACTTTTGGAATCCTATAAAAAAATATGAAGCCAGAAGATAATAAGAAAATACATTTAAACCTACATTCAAAGGAGTAGAAATCTAAGCCTGTTGTTGTGGAGTTTGGCCACCTTACTTTTTAGTAGACCCTTATTTGTGTTCTATATTAAAAAATAAAAGAATAAAAAGTAAATCATCTGGGTATAAGGTCATTATGCTACCTAATTTTCTTAGAAAATCTCAAATTTAAAAATTTTAAAAATTTAAGTGTTAACTAAAACTAAAATTTAGAGCTTATGGTGTCTTTTCATCAAAATTGAATTAGTTAAGTGCATTTGACCTGACTCGTATTACTAAACATTGATTTATGATTTTAATCAAAATTCTTGATTTTGATATTAAAAGTAGCTTTCTTACATGCATGCATTAAACTTAGAAATAATGGTTTAAAAATTATGAGCTTAGGTAGTTAGTTGGAAGTGTACTCCTAGTGAACAAAAGCCCAAATGCCTTTGCACCTCTTAAACTTCCTTTCAGGATGATTATCCCAACCTTCAAATAAGTTTTATAAACTCTAAAATTTTTTAAAAAATGATTGCTTGAAACCTTTAAATCATTGTACCAAGTATGCTAACTTTTAAATCTAAAATAAGTCTAATATCCACTTTAATAGAAAAGTTTTCTTTTTAGAGATATAGTTATCTATAGAGGCTTGCCTCTATAGGAGCCCAAGAACCCAATCTAAACTAAACCCTATTTTAGTTTGCTAGAGCAGGGAGAAAATATTTTGGAAGCAGACTAAAGCATATCCTTGATTAATTTCTTTTTTTAAAATGATAGGTGAATATAATTTTTTTATTCTTTGGGATAAATTGAACATTCTTTATGCTATATTTAATCATGAAAGTAAATTTCATCTCTCTTTTCAAGTTGATAGTGAAGCATTAGTCCATCTTTTGGGACAGTATAATGCTAACTATGTTGATTTGATTAAAGGAAAATAAAGTGAATCAGCAACAAATTTATTTTTCTACGGGATTTTTCTGGTAACTCCATTAGGTAATGAGCTTACTTTCCATCTTTACTGGATATTAGAATTTAAATTGGTAGTATATTCACTTTGATAGTGAATTAAGCTACTTCCTTGCATTATTCCTTTCATTTATTTCAACTTTTGATGAAAGTGATCAATGTTCCAATTATCAATTTTCAAGCCTCAAAATCAAATTTCAATCAATTATCCTAAAATCAAATTTCAATTTATCATTCCAAAGTTAGTTTTCAACCAATTCAAAATAAAACACTAATTAATTTTCAAACTCAATTCCAAATTTCACTTAATAATTAATTTAAATAAAAACTCCATAGTCATCTAGTTTTATAGCCCTAGACAAGACATTGCAGTTACATTTCTTTTTATAGCTCGGTGATATTATCTTGATTGGGTCCATGGTCAAAATTATGTCACCCTTCATCCTCAATCGATTAAAACATACTTCGAGGAATAGATAGATTTAGTTTATTATATTCTCTACATTCAATATTTAATTTGGAGTTGGTGAGTTCAGTAACTAATACATTATTCTGCTTCAATTACATAAAGAAACGAATGGTAAACTAATATTGAGCATTTTTTATAACTTGAATATAAATTTTTGATAAACCTCTCATCATGATAATATGATCAAATTTGAATCTAGAGTAAAAAAAACCTAGTTATGACCATCAACATATCGTAATTTGTTTCTCCCATGTATGAAGTCATACCAACTTTGGAAGTCACAATTGGGAATAGATCTATAGCCACTCTAAAGCAAACAAACCCACAATCTTCACTAGACTAACATTTCCATAATCCACTATCAATCAAAAACTAAAATCTATTATTTTTCCTCCATAGAAAAAGTTTGATATTGGGTCATTTTTAGCATCTAATCAAATCACTAAATCTCAACACCAGAATAAGAACTTTCATATGAGATAGAAAGCCAAGAAGGCAAGATGTTATAGGAAGAAATGTTGATGACCATTGCAACTGAGGTAGCATTAAAAATAAATCCTGAATGGCCTCAAGTTAATGAAAATTCTTCAATGTTAGGTTTTAAGTCATTTCCATCTATTTTCTGCTGCAGAGAGAGAAGAAATCATCATAAAAAATTATTAATTATCAACCCCTCCTTTCTCCAAATAACTAGTTCTTCCCTCTTTGTTTGAAAGAAAGAGGAAGTTAAATCTCTACAAGATGGGTTGATCCATAATTGTGCTACTAGTAATTATAAATAGTTAAAGAACAAATTTTTCAAGGACATTAAGGATGTGGTAATTACTAAAACTAGATCAGAACAACATCGAGAGAAAGTAGTTTCACCTCTTTCCAAGAGATGAGTGACTTTTGAAGTTCATAAATTTGTTGTATTAACTTATTATCATCTAGGATTGAATAACCTCTTGATAAAAAAGATATAATCTAGTAATTAGAGTTAACAAACTCAAATCTCTCAGATATCATCCATTAGCCCATGAGGGTATAATATTGTATCTCCTTTGCTTTCTAATAAATCCATTAATTTTTAAAGTAGAACTTCTAGTCGCCCTTTGGTTCATCATTCACCAAGATTATAAGATAGAGAATCATCTTCCTAATTCGATGGAAGGAGGCTAAAATTAACAAAGTAGCTAACCTTATTATCCAATAAGAAAAAGGTTTGGTAGCCTAAAATGGAAGACACTTCGAGTGCACTTATTGCTCATAAAAATAGAATAAGAAAGAAAATATGGAGAAAATACAATATTGTAGTTAAATCCTCATAATTTATCGAACAAACATCCTTTACTAGATGAGCTGCTAAAATTTTGAAATAGCTTGTCTTTTTATAGTACGTAAGAGAATGAATGTAATTTCAAACTACAAGAAAATCATCAACCATTGAGTTAATCTCCATGATAATGTCAAACAAGTTATTAGATATATAAAGACTATACTATGGATATCATATTTACTTTATGAGAAAGCATATAATACCTCAACATCCAAACAGCAAAAATCAAGGCCAAATAATGTTTCTCAATTAGAGAATAATTTACTTCAATTAGAAGTAAAAGTCTACTCATATTGTAAAGTGTGTTCTCTTTTCCTTCCTCATTAGTTTGAGCTAATAAGGTACCAAGAGATTCACTTAAAGTTGTTGTTGTATATAGATCTAGCGACTTCCCTGAAATGCAAGTAGCAAAAAATGGAGGATATGTCAAATATTATTTTATACTGTTGAATGCTTTATGATAATTTTCTTCCCACTGAAAGCAAGTATCTTTCTTGCATAGATTTGTAAATGGTTGACATCTTCTTGAAAGATTTGATATAAGTCTCTTAAGGTACGCTAAGCGGCTTTGAAAAGATCTTAATTGTGTAAGGATTTTAGGCAATGAAATTCATGTTATTGCTTTCATTTTGTTTGCATCTATTTTGATTCCATGATGCCTGATAATGAAACCTAAATTTTTTTTTAAATTGTCATCGAAAGAACACTTCAAAGGTTTCATTATAAAGTTATGTTGACATAATCTTTGAAAAATAATTCTCAGGTTATATAAATGAACATCTTTCTAAGATTTTTAATGACTAGAGGATCAATATAACATCCCAGCAAATGGTGAATAAGTTCATAAGAAATTCCTATTATTACTCGTTAGTATATTGCCCCGGTATTCTTTAATCTAAATAATATAACTTTATATCAGAAGACTCCTATTGGTGTTCAAATGCTGTAAATTTTTCATCTTCAGGAGCCCTTTTGATTTGGTTATATCCAAATGAGCCATCCATAAAGGAAAAGGTTGCATGTGATTAGGTAATATCAGTTTGGTATTCTTATATAAGAAGCAAAACTCCTCTTTAGGAAAAGTTTTATTCATATCTCTAAAATCAATGTAGATATGAATCTAATAATTATTTTTTGACTCGAATAATGCTAGCTAAATTGATTGGATATTTCTATTCCCTAATAAAATTAGTATCAATTAACTTTTTAACTTCATATATTACTTATTATTCAATGTCAAGTCACATCTGCCTGAGTTCTTGTTTAATTGGAAACATTTTTGGTTGACTTTCTAAATTATACACTGTTATGTCTATAGATAATCTGTGCATTTCTTCATAACTCCTAAAAAAATAATTTATGAGTTCTTTGAGTAACGTGATCATTTTAGTAAACTCATCCTCATTTAATAAAGAGCTTATAAAAATTGGATGAGGGTCTTTTTCATTGCCCAGATTTGTCTCTTTCATACCATCAATTATGGATTTAATCTCCTCTTCAAGTTATGGAGGTGCAATCTTAACTTAAGAGTCATCCAAATCATCTGAACCTTCTAAATAGAGTTTAATAATAGCTTTGATGTTCACTAAAAAGAGAATATTAGACACTAGATTATATTATTTGATTAAGTAATATTCATCATCATCAAATGAGCATATTGTAGTAAAGCCAACACTTGATCTTGATGTTTGTTTATGTTTTTTCATATCCCAATAGTATTCAAATTATTGAACTTCACCTCTAGTCAAATTTAACAGTGTTAAATCTTGCTTAGCAAATTTTGTTTATATTAATTGAGTATCACTCAAAAGGAGGCTCTATTATTTCATCCATAAATGGTTCATTGAGGGTAACATTAGTTTTAGTGGTTTTGTTGTTAGAGGGTATAAATAAATTTGCTTTGGTGTATGGGATTAAAGTAAAAGAGGCTTTCACCTCTAACCTTTTTATATTATCTTGGGATTGTAGAGTTAAAGTAATATTTTCCATATATTGTTTTACTCTATTGAAAGTATATTCATTCAAATCATTTTCCCTAGTGATTTGGCTACTTTTATGCTCATATATTCTACACCCTGTGGCTTTTTATCAATCATATATGATTCATCCTTTAAACTATATTTCAAATTGACATCTATTTTAGGCATGTTTGTTTGTATGTTTTGTTTTTCATTTCCTTTTATTTTTTGATTTTTCCTTCATCGATCACACTTTAATATAGCTTTCGATCCACATAGGTTGTGGAAAAGCCTTCAACAAGGTTTGGGTACTAAACTACACTTCATTATGGCTTTAAATCCATGGATAAATATACAATATGAGAGAAATATTCAAGTATTATAGGATTTATGAGAATATGCATTCTAGATTTTTGCAATCACATTCCTCATATTGAGTTTGCTTACAATAATAGATTTCAATCAAGTATCAATATGTCCCTTTATAAAGCCCAATTAGATAGAAAATCTAGGAGCACATTATCTTGGATATTAGTATGAGAAAAGAGCTTATTTAGGAATGTGATTTATAGTAGTTCGGTCCAACTTTACATATGTCCACTCCTCGGAGGCACCCTCCGAGTATTACACTAAACCTTTAGTGACTCTCCTTTAGCCCCCACAGCCAGGCAGAAAAGTCCTTATAAAATCACTTCCACCTTCCCTAGTACGGCAGAGTAGCCAGGCCTTTTGACACCAAAGAGATCTTATTCTTCTCAAAACTTTCCTTAAGACGAATCTTGAATTTGATGGTACTAAGGTGCAAGCTTGATAGAACAGCCGTGTGAAACCCCCTCCACACTCCCTTGAAACCCCCTCCAAGGATATTCTCCCTCTCTCAAACTCCACCCTTTCCTCTCTCCCTTTCAAGTTCTCTCTTCAAGTTTTCTCCAGAAGAATGAAGCTTAAATGGCTGCCAAAGACATTTATTAAATGCCTTGTCAAAGCTTAAATACAGGGCTTTGAAAAACCATAAAAGTTAATCTTGGTGGCAAAAATCATCAAGGACAATCGTAGGATCGTCCTGTACAATGTGCTTTAAAAGAGGGCATAAAAACCCCTAAAAACTCTATTTTAGTGACAAATATCATCCAAGATGATGTAGGATCATCCCGTATGATATGATTAAAAAGAGGGCTTTAGAAAATCCTAAAAACTCAATTTTGTTGCAAGATATCATCCAGTATGATCGTGGGATTATCCAGGACGATGTACAGAATTTGACTTGATAGTCCAGGATGATCACCTGGATGATATGATCAAATTTGTATTGATCATCTAGGATAATATTTTGGATCATCCTGGACGATTAGAAGAGAAATTATGGTAGTTCATCTTGGACTATTTAGGAAAATTAAGTACGTCGGCAAACATCTTCCAGGAAGATATACAGATCATCCAGGATGATATGATTGAAAATATTATCCATAATTAGTCCCCTAATCACATGATCAATTTAGGCATGATTGGTATTGATTGTCTATAATGATATAGATCATTCGGTATGATTAGAAAAAAATTAAATCTTAAATCCTTGCCTAAATTAATATTGGTGGCTATTATCCAAAATTTAAAGGATTATCTTGGACAATCCAAAATTGTCCAGTATGATTAGTTTAATGAGGTGATCATCCTGGACGACTAAAATCATCCAATACGATTAGTTCAAAACTTGAACTTCTAGGTTTGACTAGATCTCACTCCCTTGAGTGTGTGGTGTGCATGGTCACCAAGAAAGCATACTCCCTTACAAGTTTGACTTAAGAAATCAAAATTACATCAATGAATATTACAGACCCTTTACAACATAACCTTATTCAACCCAATCTTGAGCTCTGAATCTTTATTTTATGTTGCATGGTATTCCTGAATTGTTAGTATACATACAAACCAATATAGAATGGAAAATTACTATGAGATATAAAGATGTTTCTTATCATCAAAAACATAAAACTCATGAGCTCAAAATAACACCAAAGGATGATGTATGTCTAACATAAAAGGATGATGTATGTTTCAATATGAGAAAATAGGCATTTGATTTTGAGAATAGAGTGTCTACATAAAAGGATGATTTATGTTTCAATATGAGCTAAAAAAAACATAAAGAATTTTGGGATATGAATAAATAGATTCCAATGGTAAAAGAGCATTAGAAGCACATAATAGAAAGAGAAGACACTATAGAGAAGAAATCTTAAATTAGACAGTTATCTCCTAATATGTTCCATTTATTTGAGATTTTAAATATTAAAGATGACATTTTTCTGAGGAGGAGAGGATTAAAATACCTACTGAATTCATGTTTAGTTGCACCTATTATATAATGCCCTAAGATTAAAATTAGATAAATTATTCTTTTTTATCATTAAAATAATAACACCAAAGCTATCTATTTATCTTTTATCAATAATAATATTAGTAAAAAAAACTAGTAATAAAAACATCAAAATATATGTATATTCTTATTCTAAAATCATATACAATACTCAAGAATCATATAATTACAATCTATCACTAGTCTTAAGTATAATAGAATAGCTAAAAATAGAAAAAAATTGATAAGAAATAAACCTAAAAATCTTTATATGATCAATCTCACACATATGATCCTCTACCCTGACTTAAAATCATTAAAACTATATATAGTGAGTCAAAAAGCTCAGTAGGTCATCTAATCCTATAACTGACTCAAAGCATAACAAAGAAATAATATGCATGATCAATTAATTCATAGCAGTAGTATTTATATGATTATGAATCAATGAAGAAATAGTAAAACACACATACAGTAGTAGTAAAGTTTGAAGCCAATAAAATAATATAGTATGAAATCCAATAAAATAGTATAATAGGGAAACTGGTAAACTATAGTGGGTTTTAAATTGATAAAGTAGTTGTCATGTCAGTACTCTTAATCAATCAGTAAAGAAATCATATAAAGTGATAAAATGAAAGCATCGATAAAGACTATTGGAACCATATTAATGTAATAAAATCCTATAATGATGCACACATGTTATCCAATTGCTATATATCAATATTAAATCAATATCTTAATAGCATGTTTAGTATTTCATATGATTAATATCAATACGGAGAATCAGTATCAATAATCATTATAGTTAATTAGTTGTAGTATCAAATAGAATTGATGTCTATATTAATAGTAGAATCAATATAATGTCATCAATAAAACTAATTGCAGTAATAATAAAGCTATATAGTAATAAAAAAATCCATACAATTATAGTAAATTAATAAAATCATATAATAATAGAAATAATGAATCAATAATATGCATTTTAATAGTCATACTAAATAAGTAATAAGTCCTAGCTATCATGACATTTTTTTAGCAATAAGTAATTGGTAGTCGGTAACCATTGGCTAAATAAGTAGAGTTGGAATTCATTGCCTATCAGCATGGAAATATCTCCTTATAACTCCCTATTTTTATATTGTTGGATCATGTGAATAAGTAATAAATAATACAAAACCATTGTATTTAAAGAAAAGTCTGTCGGTCCATCATCATATATAGGTTAATCAATATTAAACCAATGTGTCAACCAGTTTTTACTTATTTTCATACACATTATTAGCATAGTATTAAAACAGCAATAGCAGCCAATCATTACCTAATCACATACCAATTTTTACCTTCAATGTGTGAATCAATAGTATGCTTAAATTAAATATCCAATTTTTATATAGTATAAATCTTCAAAATTAAATAACTTTCATTTAATCCAACGAAATTCATAAATGGAGCAATTAAAATGTCTATGATAATCAAGATGGTAACAAAAAAATATAGTGGTAAAATTTTAATAAAGCATAAGAAAATATAATAAAATCAATTTTGAGTAGAATTCTATGGTCAAAATCAAAATATTTGAAAAAAGATAGCATTAGAATCCCCTACTTTGATCTGAATAATTTTCATAAAAGCAACAAAATGATCTAGAGACTAAAAATTAGATTTATCCCTTTCACTCTCCTCCTCAGCCCTTATCTTTTTCCTTTAGTAATGGTTGTTCTTACTAGCATTTTAAAAATAATGTATCCTCGTGTATGCTTTTTGTTGATTATATTCTTCTTGTTAATAAGACTAGCAAGGGAGTTGAAGGTAAAATCAAGTTATAGAGCTTAACTTTAGAGTCTAAAGGTTTTCATTTGAGTAGATGTAAAACTTAATACATAGAGCATAATTTTAGTAGTAAGAGATCAAGTGGGGGGTTTGTGACTTTGAGCGATCAAGCCATTAATAATTGTACTCGTTTTAGATATCTTGGTTTTATTGTTCAAAGAGATGGTGAAAAAAATGGGGATATTATTAGTAGAATTCAAGTTGGATAGTTGAAGTGAAGGAATGATTCAAGTTTGTTGGGTGATAGAAAAGTGTCATTCAAACTTAAGGGAAAATTTTATAAGATGGTGGTAAGACCTACAATGCTTTATGGTGTAGAATGTTAACCATGAAAGGAGAAGTATACTATTGAGTTAAGTGTTATTGAGATGAAGATGCTGAGGTGGATGAGTAGATTTCCTCCTATATATAGGATACAAAATGAGCATATCCATGAAAATTTTGGAGTAGCTCTAGTGAAAAAAAAAATTAGAGAGAGTCACCTTATGTGAAACTCCAAATTTTTCTTATAAGAATTTTTTACCTAGAATAGTCAATATTTATTTATGGAATCATAATAAGTCCAAATAACAAACTATCTTCATCAAATCATTTATAATGTCGTATTTTAGCTTCCCTAATTCTTTCATAATTTTTGGGCACTATAAAAAATTCTTAAGGAATCTACACATATTGGTACAAGTGGGATTTTGGGGACTATTAGGAGTCCATTTTGCAAACCGATTTCACCAATTATTCTGAATGAAATTTGCTAATTTTTGAATATTTTTCTATAATTTTTAGGGTCTCTAAAAGAATTTATATGAATTTTATATTGAAAATTAATTATAATAATACTATTATATATTATTTAATATTAAAAAATAATAAAAAAAAATATCTAAAAGCATTAAGTATTATAAATGTCATCATTTCTCTAATTAACTCATGATTAATAGAGAGAACAAAAAATGAACTAAAGTAATTAGGGAGGAGAAATAAAGGAAAAAAGTCTGATTTTTGGTGACTTGGAGCCATTTTCGTCTATCACCTCAGTTGGGAAACTTGTTTGTCTCAAGGTAAGGCTCATTATGCCCATCTCAATTTTTAAAAATGTGCAAGCTTTAGTAAATATTTTGATTAAAATTATGTATCTATTAACAAAAAATGGGAAAAACTTTGAACAGGTAAAACTTTCACTGCGTAACTTTTTATATGTTATAGAGATTATGATTATACAAATTTTGAATATTTTCTGAAAATTTTACACTAAGGGTTTTTAATTTTATGGGGTTTTAGTGAATAAATTTTTTTTTTTTTGAGAAGATGCATATAGCATTAAAAGCAAAAAACTATTACAAACTAGAACAAAAAACTACTAGGCAAACCCTTCCTAAACAATAAGGGAGCCTTATTAAAAAGAAAATTAAGCATAATGAAAATATTAGAAAAATAGGAAATGTAATAATCCAAATAAGACCCTCTACTTCTCATTTTAAACCAATTGGGGTGGAGGGGATACCAAAGATAAAATAACCAAAATGGTTGAATAGTATCCCAGATTTCTCAATTAAGTAAAAAATAGGAGATAGAAAGATGCTTAATTCCCATTACTATAGTTCCATTTTTTAAATACCAAATTATGCTTAAAAAAGTCTAGAATAGCAAGCTTTACCAAACAAAGAAAATGAAATGAAATAAAAATAAAACTCATGATGAATTCGGGTCTGTACTGCTCCACAACCTCTACTTTTTACAAGCTCCATCAACTTCACACAAACCACAAACTAGGCTTGCAAATCGTTTTCTATTATCATAAGCTTATCATGGGATAAATGGTGAAGTTACTCCAATCTTTTCACCAAGAATACTAAACTTTCTTCCTCTAAGATTGCCTTTGATAGGACTAAACAAATTCAAGTCTTTATTCAACTTCTTCTTATGAAGCACCGATTTAGATGGCAAGAGGAACTTTCCATCTTCAATTGTGTCTTCTCTATTATTTTCCTTATCATTCTTGGATATAGGATTTTCCTCAATATGTTTTATACTTCCAGAATTTTGACTGATTACAGCAAGAATTGTTCTCGGAGTCTCATCAACAACTATTTCACCTTCTTCAACTTTAGTTGAACCCGAGCCAATAGTTTCCTTCCTAGCATCCTCTTCTCCAAGCAAGGATCCAATAATTTTAAAAGTATTATAGTCCATAGACATTTATGTTATCTTCACAATAGGTTCTTCAACATTTTTAATTTGCCTTTCTTCATTATTAAGAGGAGACACTTCCGTCACATTAAATCTAGAATCAGATTTGGCTCTCACTGCATTCCTTGTTCCCATTTGTCTTCTATTATTCCTTTTACTGTTAACCAACATCCAAGGCCCATAAGAAGCCTTATTAGAATTAGCATTTGAATGTTTTTCAACAAGAACCTCATCAGATAAGAATTTCTTACCCATTTCATCCTTCTCTTCAAACCCCACCTTTAAGCTACAACCATCACATAAATGGCCAACCTTTCCAAAACTAAAAAAAAAAAAGAAATCTTCTCATACTCAACTTTTTGAAAGAAACGCCCATTTATCCCTTTCACCCAAAGGTAGGTGTTTTTCAAGCTCTACCAAAACGCATTCTCTTGCAAATTCCCTCCTACCCCATTGAAACATATCACCGTCTATAAGTATGGGGATTCCTATCAAAGAAGTAATTCTTGAAACATTAATTTCATCACAACAATAGAGTGGAAGGTTGGGCATTCTTACCCAAATAGGAGATGACAAGCCTTTCAATGAATCTGAAGAGAAGTTTGAACTCCATTTATCAAGCCCTACAATGTGACCATTTACGAACCAGGGTCCACCAAATAAAACATTCTCCATAGCTTCTTGTGAGAAGAACGAGCAAAGCACCCATCCATAACCAAGCACAGTCAAATGAAACTTGCCAAACTGCATCCATTGACGTCACAATTCATTTGTTATCACATGAATTGGAATAAGTTTACCAAACACCTTCACCAACATCAAAATTTGAAGTTTATTTGAGTTGATATTCACATTCAGTTCATGCAATTTAACAGCCAAACCATCCTCTGAAATAAAATTTCCTTCCTTAAACATATCCATTTTAATGTAAGGACATTTCTCCCATTGGTTAACCGGATTTGTGTAGACTTTCCCTGGAATTTCAGCAACCTTACTTGCTGGAACATTTTCAAAAATAGTAAAAGGATTAAGATCCTTATTTTAGATTGAAGGAAACTCCTCAAAACAGCTGGAATCAGATTTGTTAAAATTACCAAATCTATTCACAAAAATTTTTAAATTTGAAGAAGAAGAACCAAAATCTCTTGATTTAGAAATTCCACTCTTAAGTGGAGTAGAAATTTTGTCTTCAATCACCTATTTCTCCTTTCCCTTATTGGACACCAATGGAGGAGAAACAACATTGACTCTAATCGGATATCTGAAAACTAGTGGAGCATTGAACTATCCATACATAGGTGATTCAATGCAAAATGATGAAGCTTCAGAAATAGATTGGGCATTAGTGTTAGATGAAGGAATCGCCATTAAAATCTGGCCGTTGGAGCTGGCCAGTGGGCAGTCCTCCATCCCACGGTAAATCCACCAAATGGGAGGCAAAGGAAATTTTGAAAAAATGAATTCAAAATCCTGGAGTCTCTCTCTCTCTCTAACTTCCTCTCTCTAGCAATTAGAATCATGATAGTAGGATAGTGGTCATCCTTGAATAAAAAATTATTTAGATATTAAAAAATAGTATTGTAGTACAATAAAAGTCTTAAAATATCATTTTACACAATTCCTGGTAATTTGATAATTTTTTAAAAATATACAATTTTGCCTAGCTGAATTTTATATTGTCTACTATTATACAACACTGTAAAATTTTGATATATGCTCAATCACTCTTTAATTATATATATATTTTTAGAGAGGCACTTAAAAATATATTTTTGGAAATAAAAATGACAAATATTTTATGAAGGGTTTATACAAATCACACATATATATATATATATATATATATAATATTTGTTTGGAGTCATAACGGGCCAGAATCCTTTGAGATTCTATATGTGTTAGGGAATTGATGAGAGTTATAAGGAGCCATAATCCTTTGAAATTCTATTTTTATAAGCTCAAATAAATATGGATCAGATCTAAGGTCATAGGTATTTTATATAATTTTTTATTTTTTTATACAATCATGGCTAGTTAAATTTTTAGTTCTGTAGCTCTTGCTTATAGCTATATACATTGTAGTGTAGATATTTATTTTGATGATATAAAAGAAATTTTGTGGATGAATTTGATTTTAATATTTGAATATTTTATTAGTTCTATAGTCTGTAGTTTATTTTAAAAAATATTGGTATAAAAATCTGAAATAATTCCAAAACTAGATCTTAGGATTTGTTAGTGATAGCTCAATAAGATAAGAAATGTCTTTGTCATGTTGGGTTATGACAAGCTTTTATGGTATCAGAGTAAAAATTTTGGATTTGAATTATAAAATAGAGCTATAGGAATTGATATGTAAGTCTAGTGGGGTAGTATCAAGTCTATTTGAGAGTTTATTTTTTAGTTTTATATACATGAATGTTTAGTTGCATATTTTATGTGATCATGGATCCGCTAGACTCAAATATGACCAATGGACAGAGTGCTGGTGAGGAAGCTATTGTATATAGTTATGCTCTGATAGTTGGTTTATATACAGTTTCACAGCTTGCTACTTTGATAGCCTAGATGATGGGTGAGACACAAAGTAGGGTTCCTATTATTAAATCTAAAGAGGTAGATAAACATCTACAAATGTTTCTAAAATTGAAGCCTCTAAGATTTGAAGGTACTATTGAGCCCAGAGCAATAGAGGACTAGTTGTGGATGCTTGAAAAGATATTTGATGATATGCAGTGTCCTCCTAAGAGGAAGGTACTGTTAGTAGTCTTTCTATTAAAGGGTGAAGCAAAGCGTTGGTAGATGGGCCACCAAGAGAAGAAATTTCAAGAGAGATTAAACTCTCTAATTACTTGGGAGGAGTTCTCTGATGTGTTTAGAGCCTAGTTTGTACCCCTTCTACATGATAGTAAAAGTATGAGACTTTTCTGAGGTTGGTTCAAGGGAGTAAGACAATTATGTTGTATGAGGTAGAGTTCACTACTTTTGGCTAGATATACTCCATAGTTAATTAGCACTCTTGCAGAGAAGTATTATAGGTTCTTGAGAGGACTTCAGGATAGTTTGAGACATCCTCTTATGCTATTTCACATTTTTATTTTAATGGGCTTGTGGAGAGAGTTCATCTGATAAAGAATGACCTGATGGCTACTCAGTAGCAGTGGACTGCTAGTGAGAAGAGGTTTATTGGTAAGACTTTTGGTAGTGGATTTTCTAAGAAGAAGAGCAAATTCACACTTAGAGGTTCTAGGAGAGGTGGACAGTCAGCATCAGTAGTAGTCTCTGGTAGTGGTAGTATATTCAGTTATGGCTCTATTAATGGGGCACATGTGTGATAGAGTTATGATCAATATCATTCTAGTCAGTGCTATATGATGATTGGGTAGTGCTTTAGATATAATAAATAAGGCATCAGGTAGCAGAGTGTCCATAAGTAGGATTTAATAGATATTCTGAGTCCAGAATAGAGAGCTTTGTTAGACCAACAAGAAGACCGAGGGCATTTCCTCTCCATTCTTGTTTTGATGGATCACATAGTAGAACTGGTGGTTCAGGTTTAGTGGCAAGGAAACCATCTAATAGTGGTTAGAAAGAGCCTAGTAGCTATGTAGCTCCAACTCCAATTCAGCCACATGTATACAGTTTGATTTAGCATGAGGCTCGGGATGCTTCAGATGTTATGACAGGTATATTTTATATTTTTGAACATCCGTGCACTATTTTATTTTATTTTAGAGCTAATCATTCCTTTATTTCAGAGCATTTCTTTGATTCACTACACTTGGCTTCAGTTATACTGACGATTTCTCTTTTTGTTATTTTGTTAGCTAGAGATAGTATGATGGTCAGTAGATTTTATTTCTATGATATTGAGATTTTTGATAAGTAGTGGAAGTCTAGTTTGATTTTATTACCCATTTTCTCATATAATATTATTATGGGTATGAATTAGTTGAGTCAGTATGGGGCTCATATTGATTGCTTGAAAAAGCAAGTTATGTTATTTATGGGTAGTGAAAGTTATGTATTATAAAGAGTTATAGGTGTTTAATCTCTAAATTTGAAGAAGATAGATTATGGAAGAAGAGTTGTATGGTATTTCTAGCATCAGTCTAGGATAGGAGTATAGATGCTGATTCACTTTCTGATATCCCGATAGTATGAGATTTTTCAAATATATTTCCTGAGGAGTTAGTCAGTTTACCTCTGAATAGAGATTTAGAGTTTTGTATAGACATGTTTTTAGGTGTGGCCTTGATATCTAAAGCTCCATATATGATTGCACCAAAGGAGCTTCAAGAGTTGAAGGTTCAACTTCAGGAGTTGGTTTACTGGGGATTTATTCATCCTAGTATTATTCATCCATAGGGAGCATCTATTATATTTATGAAGAAAAAGGATAATATGATGCGCATATGTATTGACTATAGGGAGTTGAATAAAGTGACATTTAAGAATAAGTATCCACTACACATATTGATGATCTATTTGATCAGCATGCTAAATTTTTTTGTATTCTCAAAAATTGATCTGCGATCAAGTTACAATTAAGTGAATGTGAGAGAGGTTGATGTGATGAAGATAGCTTTCAATACATGGTACAGCACTATAAGTTTTTGGCATGCCATTTGGGATGACTAATGCACCAGCTGTCTTTATGGTTCTGAAAAATAGAGTATTCAAAGATTATCTAGATTAATTTATGATTATTTTTATAGATGACATTTTGGTATATTCTTCTTTTGAGGAATATAATGTTCGACATCTAAGGAGTATATTAGAGACTTTAAGGTAACACAACTTGTATGTAAAATTCTCCAAATATAAGTTCTGATAGAGGAGTATTTTTTTTTCTAGGATATGTGCTTAGTGGTGAGGGTATCTCTATTGATTTATAGACAATTCAAGCAGTCAGTAATTGGCCGAGGCCTACTACTGCATTTGATATACAAAGTTTCTTGGGTATGCCTAGATATTACATGAAGTTTGTGAAGGGGTTTTGAGATTGCAGCACCTCTGACAAGACTGGCTCAAAAGTCAATAGCTTTTGTCTAGACATCAGAGTGCGAGGCTAGTTTTCAGAGATTAAAGAATTATTTGACTTTTGATCTAATTTTTGTTCTTCCCTCTAGTACAGAAAGATTGTAACTATTCAATGATGTTTTACTGAGAGGTTTGGGTGTATTTTGATGCAACATGATCGAGTGATAGCTTATGCTTTAAGACAGTTGAAGCCACATGAAAGGAACTATCCAATGCATGATCTAGAGTTGGCTGCCATTGTATTTGCTTTGAAGATTTGGCATCATTATTTATATGGTGTCATGTGTGAGATTTTTACTAATCATCAAAGTCTAAAATATATATTCACTCAAAAGGATCTGAATTTGAGACAAAGGAGATGGCTTAAATTGATCAAGGACTATGATATGACTATTTAGTATCAACCTAGTAAAGCTAATATGGTGGCATATGCACTAAGCAAGAAGTCTTCTAGATTATCATATATGCAACTCACTTTTGATGAGTATTTGATATGAGATATGGAGATATTATAATTAGAGGTGATTTCTTATACTGATTGGGATTTTGGTACAGTAACTCAGATGATTATTCAGTCTTCTTTAGAAGAAAAGATTCATGAAGCTCAAAATTGTGATGTAGAATATCTGAATTTGATTGATCAAATCAGATTTGGTAAGAAATTTGAACTATAAGTTTCTGATTATGGTGTTATTTTCTGCAAGGATAGACTTTGGGTTCCTATTTTTTGAGATCTTAGGTCGGAGATTCTATAAAGCTCGTTAATCATGATATATTATTCATCCAAGAAGTATAAAGATGTATGGATATATGAAGGGTATGTTTTGGTGGCCTGGATTGCAGAAGGACATAGTAGAGTTTATGTCGAATTGTAAGGCATGTAACTTAGTAAAGGCAGAGTATCAATGACCAGGAGGTCTTCTACAGTCGTTACCTATTCTAGAGTGGAAATAGGAAGAGGTAACAATATATTTTGCTATAAGTTTTCCCTGATTGAAGTAGGGGCACAATGCTATTTGGGTTATTGTCGATTGACTGGAAAAATCAACCCATTTTATTTCAATTTAATAGACAAAACTGGTGGATAGGTTAGCACATATCTATGTTAAAGATATTATCATGTTGTATGGTGTGTCGAAGGTGGTTATATCTAATCCGGATGGCAAATTTATCTCCATATTATGGAGAGATATTCAACATGGACTGAGAATAAAGTTACACTTCAGTATAACATTTGATCCACAGACACGCATTCTGAAAGGACTGTTCAGGTACTTGAGGATCTTTGAGATTATGTATTTTGGATTTTGGGGGAAGTTAGGAGGATCATATCTCATTGATAGAGTTTACATATAATAATAGTTATTAGTCTAGCATTAACATGGCACCTTAAAAAGCTATATACAAGAGGAAATGTAGGACTAGATTAACTTTAACAGAGGTGGCAGATAGATAAGTGATAGGTTTAGCCTTTGTGTATGATACTATTGTAAAGATCAATTTGATAAGAGAAATATTAAAATATGTACATGATAGACAAAAGAAGTATTACAATCAAAAGCACAAGTTGGTTGAGTTTCAGATTGGCAACCTAGTTTATATTAAAGTCAACCCCATAAAAGGTGTTAGTAGATTTGAGAAAATCGGCAAGCTCAATCCAAGGTATATTTGACTTTTTGAGATCATTGAGCGGATTAGTAGTTCAGCTCACAAGTTATTGTTACTTGATCATATATCTAATATGTATAATATATTTCATCTATCTTCTTTGAGAAAGTGGGTGTATGATTCTGGGAAGAGATTATCTGCTGAGTATATTGAGGTTTGTCCGAATCTATAATATAAGGAAGAACCCGAAAGGATTTTTACATATAATGTGAGAAAATTGAGAAGCAAATAAATTCCTATGATCAAAGTATAAAGGAAGCATATAACTGCTAGAGAAGCTATGTGAGATAAGGAATCTGATATGAGACCACTGTCTCTAGGTTTATTCTGACTCATTCTACTTTGGGAATGTTGAGAATGATATTTTTTAAGGTGGGTAGATTGTGAACCCCCAAAATTTTCTTATAATAATTTTTTATTTAGAATAGTAAATATTTATTTCTAGAGTCAAAATAAGTCCAAATCATAAACCATCTATACCAGAATATTTATAATGTTCTATTTTAGCTTCCCTAAAATTTTCATAATTTTTTGACACTATTAAAATTTCTTAAAAAAAATTGGCAACTATTGGTATAAGTGGGGTTTTGGAGACAGTTAGATGTCCGTTTTGCAAACAAACTTCACTATAATTTTTTAAATGAAATTTTCCAATTTATGAATATTTTTTTGTAATTTTTGAAATCTCTAAAAGAATTTCTATAAATGTTCTATTAAAAACAAATTAAAATGATATTATCATATATTATTTAATAATAAAAAAATAAAAAATATCTAAAAGCATTAAGTATTGTAAATGTCATCATTTCCGTAATTGACTCATAGTTAATAGAGAAAATAAAAAAATGAACTAAAGCAAACAGGGAGGAGAGAGAGGAAAAAAGTTTGATTTTGGGCGACTCAGAGCCATTTTTTTCCATCAGCTCAGTTGTGAAACTTGATGATCTTGAGGTAAGGTACATTATACCTATATCAAATTTCAAAAAATATCAAGTTTTAGCAAATATTTTGATTAAAGTTTTATAACCATTAACAAAAACTGGAGATAACTTTACCCCGATAAAACTTTTACCACAACTTTTTTTATATTATAGAGATTAAGATTATACACATTTTGAATATTTTCTAAAAATTTTACAAGGGAGGTTTTTAAATTTGTGAGATTTTTAGTGAATAGAAAATTATCTCGATATTAAAAAATAGTGATGTTGTACAAAAAAAGTCTTAAAGTATCATTTTACACAATTCTTAGTAATTTGGTAATTTTCTAAAAAAGTTTTTTTGCCTAGTTGAATTTTCTGGTATCTACTATTGTACAATACTGTGAAATTTTGATGCATGCTCAATTACTCTTTCATTATTATAATGTGATAATATATGTGCATATGTGATTACATTATATATGTTGGGAGCCATAAGAGGCCAGAATCTTTTGAAATTCTATATGTGTTAGAGAATTACTAGGAGTTATAAGAGGCCAGAATTATTTAAGATTCTGTTCGAGAAAGGGATATGTGATATGTTCTGGTGCTATAAGCACAAACAAAAATGGAGTAATAAAGGATCAGAATCCTTTAAGGTTCTATTTGGGTCCGGGAAATGTGATCTGAACTACTCTGTGATATAAATTTGAATTTGTTTATTTATTCCTTACTATTATTTAAATAAAAAATAACTACAATGCATTTATTATATTTTTATGTTTAGTGATTTTTTAAATTTACATTTAACTTCTTTTAAATATTTAGCAAAATATTTGATAAAAGAATATTTAAAAATTTAAATTAGTTTGTGTGGCTTATTGAGCTATTGTAACTCACTATGATTTTGCTTCTGGTTTTTAGGATTTGGTAAAGGGGAAAGAAGTTATGGACTAGCAGTTCAGGATCAGATCTGAGGTCATAGGTATTTTGCTATTTTAAATTTTTTTTGTACAGCCATGGCTGGCTAAATTTTCAGTTTTATAGCTCTTGTCTCTAACCATGTACCCAGATATTTATTTTGATAAAATGAAAGAAATTTTGTGGATGAATTTAATTTTAGTATTTGGATATTTTTGTAGCTATGTAGTATGTAATTTATTTCTATGTACTATGTAATTTATTTCAATGAATATTAGCAGAAAATTTTGAAATAATTCCAAAACTATATCTTGGGATTTGTCTGTCATAGCTCAATGCGATAGGACCTGTCCTGGTTAGGTTGGATTGTGACACCTTAGATAGTTTGGTCAAGTAAAACAATGGCCTTCTGATGAACCTGTTAGGAGAGTAGACGTATTAGATTTGGCCTATGTTAGGAGAGGTAGAGTGCTACAGTTTAGACAACAATTCAGAGTTTTCCATTTTCAATAATTTCCAAAAAAAATGGTGTTACATGTTTTAACCAAGTCTGTAAGAGCAATAAAGTGAAACTTTTGCATTCATGTCTTTTACATGTGTTTGTGAGTTTTATGTATGTGTATGTACCTATGCTAAAACGAGTCTCTAGGGTTTGTGTGCATGCATAAAATCTAATTTCTTTTTCCCTTAGAGCGATGTGACATAGGGTAGGTTACACTAGGTTGCACTCCAACATTAAGCTCTCCAATAGATTTTTAGAAAAGGAACTAAAGCTATATCGCAAGGGTTGGGTGTTGCAGTACTGTGCTATCTAGTGGGGAGTATTGTGATGCTTAGTCAAATTTTTATAAAAATATCCAAATCCATTTTCAAGCATTTTTATCAAAATTTTATAACCTCCTTTCAGCCCATTAGAGAGAGAGAGAGAGAGAGGGAGGGAGATTCTAGTGATGAAAAGCTAGATTTTGGTGACTCTAATAAATTTTCTATTGTTGGCCCTATTCAAAAAATTATCTAGATTGACATAGGTTATATTTAGTCTATTTTAGTTTACATAAATATTAAAATTTTAATATTTTATTGATTTAATATATAAATTTGTATTTCAAAATTGTGGAAAAACTTTCACTATGTAACTTTTTAGATATTGTAAAGCTATTCATTCTAGATATTTATGTATTTTTCTAGAAATTTACACATGGTAGTTTGAAAAACACATTATTTTATTTAACTAAAAAAAATTCAAATTTTTTAAAATATTTTTTTATACAATTAAAGCTTCAAAATGGTGTTTTGAATAATCTTTGTTAATCTGTTAATATTTTGAAGTTATAAAATTATGCTCCATTGTTGAACTTGTCACCCACCAATAAAGCATTATATGAAATTTTGAAATTGGGTTATTTACATTTATTTTACTACAATGGAATAATTTATATGCTTATATACTTGAAATGTGTAATTCTTAGGAGATCTGATTTGTGGTGGAAGTTCCATTCTTGTGCTAAATGCACAAGGAATCATAGGATTTAAAATTTTGAATATGTATTTTTTTCAAGTCATGGAAAGGGGTAAGAGCCAATCAACTAGTAATGTATTCAAGATCTGATCTATCTAAGTTTCTATAAGATTTTTTTTTTTTATGCAATCACGATTATTTGTTTAATTATTTTATTTCAATTTGTAGCCATATATTATAGTCTTTAGATATTACTATATATGCAATTTGATGATAAATGAAAATAAAAGAAATGAAACTTATGGATAAGTTTATTTTTTTACTTACTCAAAGTAATTAAAAGCTCTGTGGTTTATTTAAATTAAACAAAATCTAAAAAGTTTCCCTAAAACTTTAATCTTGGGCTTAGTTTGTCCTAATTCAATATAATATGACTTGTATGTCTGTGGGTCGTATTAGGTTGGGTTATGATAATAAAACTCCTCTAACTCCTTAAAATAACTAGTGTTTGCTACCCAAAAGTAATGTAACCCTCTTCTTCACACAATCCATCTGAGCTCCATACCAACTTAACCAATTCATACCCAAAATAATATCAAACTAAAAAAAAGTAATAATATCAAATCAAACCTCCATTTCCTATCAAACATCTTTATTTCACAGAAATATATCTATTGGATACCATACCATCCCTTGTTGATATTATAGTAGACAAAGAAAAAGAAAATAATATAGAAGGCAATTGTAGTTTTTTTTTTTTAAGTATCTTTTAAAAATAAACAAGTAACTAGCTCCAAAATCAAATAAAAAGCAATAAGGTATATAAAACATATAAATTGTACCTATAACCACATACGAAGCATCTTTGGCCTCACGTTAAGTCAAATTACATACATGTGCATGAGCTAAAGTTGAATCAATAGGATGACCAGACTCTTTTTAATTGCTCCCAGAAGGCCTCCCTACTACAGACCATACCATAGAATTAGAACCACTCCCTCTACCGAGTGATCCCTTAATAAATACATGAGGTGGAATTATCCTCAGTCTCTTTTCTTATTTAGCATAACCCTTAACCTGGGCTCAAAACATTGGTCAGGTCCTATATGCAAACACTCAAATATCATATGCAAAGTCTGACCACTTTGAAAGCACTATCCTATCCTATTGTAGTACTAAATAACATGCCTTCTTCCACAACCCTTAGCACGTTGTGCCCCACTAATATATAGAACTTCTAGGTCTAGCAATGCCACCACTATGTACTAAAACAGATGATCCACCTCTCCTGGAATATCTTCTTTCTAAAAAAAATTTCTACCAGATGCTTCGCTTCCAAACCATTTCCTGCCAGTAGCCCATTGCTACAGCATAGTTAAAAGATCATTCTCAATTAGATGGGTCCTCTTTACCAACTTAGAGAAGTACATAATTCGGAATATAACTAATGGCTCCCTTAGATTATCTTAGAGTCCTCTTAAAAATTTGTAGCACTTTTCCTTAAAAGTGCTCATCAACTACGGAGCATACCTAGCTAGGGCGGTGAACTCTCCTTCATACTACATAATTGTCTTGAATGACCGTTGTATAATGATCCAATATGCAGATATAAAGCATATAAGTGACACCAAACTTTTTACATATAAAAACCAAAAAGGGGGAAAACCATAGGATTTGGCCCAATTATAATATTTCACTGTATAATTATGATTATAAGAATCTACTTGATTAATTGAGAATAATTATTTAATTCATATTAAGGATTATATATGTCAAATGCCAACAAGTGGATGGGTTAGATGTTAGTCCTCAGATGATAATAATAAAATGAATGAATTCAGGTGATGGTTGCTAATGTTGGACACTAATAACAATCATCGAGCAATGCAGTACAATCTTATTGTGAAACCTATTAAATAAAAAGAAGCTAAACTTTTAAATATTGAGGCATCTTTTGGTGTAATGGTTAAAATTTCATCAAGAAACTTCGCATTTAAGCATGCTCATCTCAGAGAAATCCAGGATGGGTGACCTCTTAGGATGTTAGACTAATAGGACAAAACTATTAGGCCCATAGGCCAAAGTGGACAATATCTTGATAGTTAAGAGTTTGAATTGTTACAAATGGTATCAAAGTAATACACCAGCCAAAAGTTGAGAACTAAGTGGCATACATGACAAAGTGCTACACTTTGGGAGCCACCTCTTGAAGCATATATGAGATAAAGTGCTACGTGGCGGCAGTCACCGCTTGAACTTGTAGGGTCCACCTCTAAAAGCCTATCTATATGGTGGATTATTCTAGGATAAAGATACTGGCTGATGCCAGTTAATTAAGTGGGGATATTGTGAAACCCGTTAAGTAAAAAGAAGTTAAACTTTTAAACATCAAGGTACCTTTTTATGTAATAGTTGGAATTTTATTAAGAAACTACACAATTAAGCATGCTCATCTTGGAGAAATCTTGGGATGGGTAACCTTTTGGGAAGTTACACTAACATGAAAAAACTGTAAGACCCTTAGGCCAAAGTAGATAATATATCGATAGTTAAGCGTTTGAGCTATTACACTTCTCTTTCAACTTCTGAAACCCCATGTAGAAAACAAAGCCCTTTATTAGATATAGGGAAAGAATACTTTAGTAAGTTTGGTCAAAATCCAAAATATTTCATCAACAATTTATATTGATCCCATTGATCATTGATTACTTTTTCAGTATTCAAGTTCTTTAATGACTTTAGAATTGAATGATCGTAAGCTTGTTGGATTTGTCTCATCGAGCCGCTTGATATAATTATAGATACACAATATCCATAGACTATTTAGTTCTTAAACTAATATTCTAATGCTTTTAAATATGATTTTAATGCTTGATTTGGATTCAATTGAACTGAAATTGAATCAATTTTATCTACCAGACACTGAAAATACATAAGAGTATATATGTAGGTAGTTTTCATTAATAAACAGGTCAAACTAAAGGTAACATAGTGGGAGTAAAAAGATATTTTTAATATTGATGATGATTAGTTGCTTAATTATTTATTATGATTGTAAATAAAATTTAATTATAAACACAACTTCAACAATAGCTTATTTATAAGTAATGATAAATATGGAAATAAATCATCAAAATTCGGAATTAGGATCAAATATAATATAAAAATTGGAAGATGAAATAATGTTTTTAATATTTCTAAGGATATGAATTTCTATAAAAACTGAGAAGAAATATTATATTTTTAGAAATTGCCATTTGTATTATCATTATTCGTTATCTATACATGCATATGAGTTATATTTTAGATTTTAAATAAAATAACCATATAAATATTTAATAATATGACATCCTTCTTGATTGGATTAGGAACAATTTTTCTTAGAATATTGAATGAGGTGGTCGTCAATGGTTGGCAGCCTGTGGATGACGATGGTGGCCAAGGATAGGTGGTGATGGTGGTCGACAATGGATGATTGCGACAACTGATGGGTGGCGATGGAAGTAGACAACGTAACTATGACAGGCGGAGGGTGGTGACGGTTGACTGCTGATGGCGGTGGTTTTGGCCTGCGCTGGGTGGCGGTGGGGGTGGTTGTAGTCAAGCAAGCCTGCTTGCAACATAAAATGTTCTCAGTTAGGGGCTATTTGGTTTGCTGCAAAAGGGGTGTATAGTATGCAGATGTTTTAAAAATATTGATTTTTGATTTGAAGTAAAAAAAATGCAGGGTTATATTTTGAAGTAAAATGAATTCACCATTTAGTTCAACCTCAATATAATTGGAAATCCTCATATTTGGGTGATTCCAAATACACCAGAAACTCACTGTCATTGCCACAATTGATTGCCACATCTGTTGGTCATGCCAGCCACCTATCGGACGCCGCCACCTGTCGGCCTTCCTTTGCCCCACCGTCCATTGCAAGCCATCCCTAGCCACCCATCGATCACAATTGTCCACTATTGGTCCCCCGATTGTTGCCGGTTACCCCTGGCCACTACCTACCACTACATTTATCGTCAGCCACCTGCTAACCACTAATTTGTTGTGACTCGAGCTCACGAGTTTTATATTTTTGATGATAAAAAATATCTTTATATCTCATAGTATTTTTCATTCTATATTTGTTTGTGTCTGTACTAATATTTCAGGAATACCACGCAACAATAAATAAAGAATCATAGCTCAAGATTGGGTTGAATAAGGTTATGTTGTAAAGGATCTGTAATATTCATTGATATAATTTTGATTTCTTGAGTTAAGTCCTATAAGGGAGTTTGCTTGCTTGGTGACCATGCACACACACACTCAGGGGAGTGAGATCTAGTCAAAACCAGAAGTTCAAGTTTTGAACTAATCATACTAGACAATTTTGAATCGTCTAGGATGATCCTTTATGATCTTAGAAAACAGCTGCCAATGATAATTTAGGCAAGGATTTAAGATTTAATTTTTTTTTCTAATCGTCCCAGATGATCTAGATCATCTTGAACAATCAATACCAATCATGCCTAAATTGATCATGTGATTAGGGAACTAATTATGGTTAAAATTTTCAATAATATCATCTTGGACGATATTTGCTGACATATTTGATTTTCCTAAATTGTCAAAGACGAATACCATAATTTTTCTTCTAATCATCCAGGACGATCCACAATATTGTCCTGGATGATCAATACAAATTTGATCTTATCGTCCATGTGATTGTCCAAGTGACATCCTGGACTAACAGGTCAAATTTTGCACATCTTCCTAGAAGACACTGCTATCGTACTAGACGATATTTAGAGCCGGAATTGCATTTTTAGGGTTTTCTGAAGCTCTCTTTTTAAGCATATCATAAGAGACGATTCTTCGATCATCTTAGACGATATTTTATGCCGAAATAGAGTTTTAGGGTTTTCTGAAGCCCTCTTTTTAAGCACATCGTATAGGAAGATCCTGCGATTGTCCTGGATGAGTTTTACCGCCAAGATTAATTTTTAGGATTTTTCAAAGCCCTTTATTTAAGCTTTATTTAGGCACTTTGTAAGTGTCTTTTGCAGCCATTGAAGCTTCGTTCTTCTAGAGAAAATTTGAAGAGATAACTTGAAAGGGAGAGATGAAAGGGTGGAGTTTGAAAGAGGGAGAAGATCCTTGGATGGGGTTTCAAGGGAGTGTGGAGGGGGTTTTATACTGTTGCTTCGACAAGCTTGCACCTTAGTACCATTAAATTCAATGTTCGTCTTGAGGGAAGTTTTAGGAAGAAGAAGATCTCTTTGGTGTCAAAGGACCCGTCTACTCCACCGCACCGGGGAAGGTTGATGTAATTTTGTAAGAGCTTCTCCACCTAGATTTGGGGCAAAATGAGAGTCACTAAAAATTTAATGCAATACTCAGTGGGTGCCTCCGAGGAGTGGAACCTCCGAGGAGTGGAAGTAGGTCAAGTTGGAACCACTATAAACCTAGTGTGTTTTTTCCTTTATTATTTTCGCACTTTATTTTTATTATGATTAACTGCTTGGGTGAAATCTCTGATTAATCTTTTTATTATTGATTTATTTGTTTATGCTACAAGATATAAATTTTTTTTTCTTTTAGTTAAAGAAGTTTTAAATATTCAATTCACCCCCTCTTAGTTAGCATCGAGATTAGTTCATAAGGGCTTAACATGCCTGACGAACTTTCATAATTGTCGCCACTGTCCACCGCCGAGCCTTGACCACTACAGGCCACCTCGACCATTGCTGGCACCTGCCATCGCTAGCCACCCCCAGCCACTGTCGGTCATTGACCACCACTAGCTCCCTCGGCTATAATTTTTTTTTGCACTTCACTTCAAATCAAATAAACCCTTAAATTTGCTTCAAACTAATAAAGAAAAGTAATTTTATGAATTACTTTTAGAATTATCCAAACAAGTCCACTGTATTTTGTTTACATTGCATTTCTTTTAATAGCAACCAAAACACCTCTAAATTTGGGCGAGCTTAGTTTACCTCAAAATTTTAAATTTTTTACTAATATTTTGTTATAAGAAATAATAAAAAAAGTCGTCCCAAATGAAATCTAAGATTTCGTTTAGTATGATTTTATTATTATTTTTTTAAATAAAATTTTAGTACAAAATTTTAATCTTGATTTTAACTTAATAATAATTTTTTTTTTTTGACATTTAGGCCATTTAAGGCAAACTTACACACACAACGCATATACATAGACTCGAACCCTGAACCTCTTAGTTGGAAGTCTAATCTTCCAACCAATAGGCCAAGGAGAGTTGTGTATAAATTTTTTTTTTTTTTTTTTTTAAGTAATAAAAAATTTGTACAACACTAAACCTAAATCTTAAGCTAAACAACACTCCTTGATTTTGACACCTAACGCCGTACTGCAGATGAAGCACGGAATTGGGTTACGCGTCACCCATTGGGAAGCAAAGGAAATTCGTGCATGAGTCATGCCATGATATGACAATTCATACTTTTGTTTTTATGTTACAAATATATATATTTAAAATTCACTCCACCCCCCCTCTCACAAAACAAATATATTTAAAATTTACTTTTCACCGTGTTTTAGTAATTCATCAGTTAATGGACGCAATTAGCGGGCAGAATTAAATAATTCACATTCGCAGACGTACAGTGGGGGTTATTTCATATTTAACAAATTAATAAATACCAATAATAATAATAATAACTATTTATTTAGTTGGGGTTATTTGGACAACAAATCAACGTTTAAGTTTGTAAACAGGCTCTCAGAGCATTAGTTTGAACATTTTCTAAATATGGGATAGAATTCCCTTGCCATATATAGGATTTCAGTTTTTGAAGGGAAGTTGCGCGGAAGCTTCTCAATCTCTGGGCCTTCTTCTTCTTCTATCTCTCTCTCTCTTTAGCTGGCTCGTATTCTCTCGCACCTCTCCTGTTATCGTCGTCCTAGAGGCCCGAGAAATTTCTTGAGAGGATCTCGGCAGCGAGTTCAGAGCTGTAGGGATAGAGTTTTCAACTCTTTAGAACTGAGGACGAAGAGAGAAGGCATACAGTTGCAGCTGCAAGCGATCCATCGAGCTTGGGAAGTGGAGTCGATCGAGGTCCTATTCGCTGTCGCTTGGATTGAATAGTGAGCGATTCCGGGTTTTGATCTTTGTTTTTCGAAATTTGAATACCGCGTTTTGCTCGGGCGAAGGCTGGACGAAGCTTCCCCTACTTTTTTTTTTCTTGTCTCTTTCTCTTGCGCTCCCTTTTTCTTGTTTGAGGTTGCTTTCAGTGCAATCCACCCAGATGTTCCTATTTATCCAACGCTTTAGCTTAGTTTCATACGCACTTTCTCTGCATTGTTTTGCTTGCTGTCTGCCGTGATTTTCTTGTTTTTTTTTTATTTTTAATTTTTATGTATTCCTCAATCAATCTAATAGGAGGTTGGCTTGTGTAGAAGATTAGAGGGGTCGGTGTCATCTCTCCTGCGACGGGGTAGAATGGACATGGCATCGCCGAACAGGTACGTCCGGCATAGAGACGAGGAGATTGGGAATGGCGGGGAGGGGCAGAATAGCGACGAGATCTGCGTCTCTGATGATGCATTTGACATTCCGTCCAAGAATGCACCTATCGAGCGGCTGCGAAGATGGAGGGTATGTATGATGTTTCCTCAATGCTGCTTCACTTTCTTATTAATGTTCTTTAGCATTGCGCCTTTTGGTTGTTGTTGAGATAAGTTTTGATTTAGCAACTCATTTGCCTGGGCTATTGCTGCGTTTCGCGTTATCCGTACTTTGGGAATTGTTTTAAGGTCTTCCTCGGTAGGGTATTCGTTTTTAATGGCCTGTTTGTAGTTTCCCTTGCTGTTCTATGTGGTCTAAGAGTGAGCGTGATTGCGAATTTGATGATTAGTTAGGGATGGACATTTAACGTCATGGTCTGAGCTTGCCATGAGTTTCTACTGAAATTTTTTCTTGAAGGGATTGATATGTTTCGTCTTTTTTTTTAATGCATAACAAGCAAAGGGTGTCTGTTGACCTTTGAATGAGGACTAGTCAGACGAGGTATGCTCCACGACACAAAGAAATCAGACAAAATCCATTTAAGGATTTATAAAAAAACCGTATGAAGGATGTCTTATGTCCATTTATTTTGCATTATGATTTGTGTCATCCTAAGGGGCTGTGTGGCTACAAATAGGATTTATTTATTCCTATAAATTAATATTTAGTAAATCTTTAGTGGATTAAAACATGGAAACTATTTGTCTTGACAATTGCAAAAGCTTCCTACTTTCTGATAAATTGTTTGGCTATTTGTTATAAGATTTATGAGTTTTGTGGATGATAATCTTTTAATCGATTAAATTTTGTGAATAGTAGAATGGCGGGAGTAATAAATCATGGATTTAATCAATAATGAAAATGAAATGGGATTTATCAAATATTAGAACCTTAAGTCCCCCAACTGTTTGTAAGGATTTAAGCTAAACCTTTAAAATACCATAGAAAACAGCCGTTCTCTATCAATTGGAGAGATTTATGAATACAAATCTCATTGTGAAAATGGATGGAGATGAGCCATTTCCTTAAAGAAAGCCACCCATAAAAAATCAATTCTCTTGCTTCTTGTGCCCAAGCTGATCAAATAAAATTGGTTGGACCAATATCTACATCAGCTTAGAGCAAAGGAAACAAGAAAATAAGGTTTATGTGTGGATTTCTTTGAGGAAAACATTGATAGGAATTTGTTGTTCTCTAGACAGTGCTTATCAGTGTTTTTCCATTCAAGGTTGTGCTCTCCTGTTGACCTGTTGATTTGTGTTAAAGTTTCTTTTATTAGATAGTTTAGTGGTATAATCTTATTTGTTTCAATAAAAGAACCTTTGGGGAGCTTATGACTTTCTTATTTCAAAATTGAAGATGTACTTATCAAATCCAGGTTGCTAATTTGATGCTATTACAAAATTCATATATATATATATATTCAGTTTTCTTGGAAATTTTCTTCCTACAACTTTTTTTTTTTTTGTAGTCTATCACGTGATATTATGTCATACATCGTATACATCAAATTAGCTATTCAACAGGTAATTTGAATGCTAACATTTTGTTGAAAATATGGTCGTGTTTTAGCTAGCATGCTATGCCTTCAATTTTCGAGTGAGTTAAGAGGAACTCCAACATAACTACTATAATTTTTTTTGTAGTGTTTCTGTTTAAAAGAGTATTACCTAAATTTCTTTTATTTGTGGGATAAGAGGAAACTCTTAATTGTATTTAATATATGGATATGAATATTTAACATCACTACTTGACAGCAAGCGGCCCTTGTGCTCAATGCCTCTCGTCGCTTTAGATATACCTTGGATCTAAAAAAGGAGGAAGAGAAAGAGCAGATTAGGAGGAAGATTCGAGCACATGCTCAAGTCATACGGGTATTTATTTTACATAGAATATAGTTGAATAACTTTAACGTTATCTTGCTCATTATTATTATTTTGAAATTTCTTAGGCAGCTTTTCTATTCAAAGAAGCGGCTGAAAGCAAGGCACCAGGTGGTTCACTGTTCATCATACATACTTATCTTCTTGATGTTTTTTTAATTCTTGAGAAGCTTAAACTCTTTTCTTTTTATTAATAAAATATAATATTTTGTTTTATCTAATTTGGACTATAGTTTCTCTTCTTATTTTGCTGAAATAACATGTGTTCAATGATGTAGTGCGATCATATTTATTTTCTTCTTTAAACCCTATAATTTGAAAGAAGTTACATTTTTTTTTTTCTATGTATGCATTTGCATTGTTATGTTCATCATAATTATTGTAATAACCCTAAAAACCCTAATGATAATGATAATGCTAATTATTATTATTTAAATCATTATCATTTTTACCTTCATTAGTAGGATAGAAAGGAGAATGAGCTACAACTAAAGTTAAGCGTCGTGGAAAGGAGAATGATGATATAGTTGTGTGGGCGAATTAAACATGAGAAATTAAGATATTTTTAAATTAGAGGAATGATTTAGTGACATCTGAAGATGCGTTTTTTAGAATAATGTTGGTTTTTGAAAATGTACAAGGGTATAAAATATATTCAATTGTCATGTAAGTAGATGAAATTAAGACCGGAGGATTCATAATGAGAATGCATGATCGTAACTATGCAAGATGACATTGGTATAAGCTGTTCAAAATAATTTTTGAAGAGTGGGTTCAACAACTTTGACAATAGTCGATTAGAGCAAACTGAAAATAATGAGGATTCATAAGACAATCCCCTATGATGCATAGACACGGACACACCACTGATTCAGACACATACATGTGACACATAAATTATTGAAAATATAAAATATGGACATGTGTTATACACAATATTATAATTTTTATATTTTAAAATGTGTATAAAAATTGAATAAATAAAATATTAAGAATAATTAAAAAATAATAAGTAATTTAACTATGATTTGTACTTAAAATAATTAATATTAGGATGTCTAATGTTGGATGTCGATGTCGTGTTAGACATTGAGAGGAGAGAAGACAATGCTCTTATCAATTGGGCATCGTTGTTTTGTAATGGGCATCGGGTGTTGATTTCGAGATGGTGTCGGTCATTTATCTTGAGGTAACGTTGTTCATCAATGTTAAGATGACATTGGACAATTATGAGATGCCGAGATGGTTTGAGGATGCGATTGTGGGTGTAGAAATTGTTGGTAATGAGCTCCAATGTTAACATAATGTTGAGATGGTTTTGAGATATTGATGTTGTGATGGCATTGGACATTGATATTGAGATGACATTGAGCATTGTTGTGAAACCCTAGCCACAACTTGTCGGAGAGAAATGAAAATGGGAATGTTCTGGAAATGAGATATCGAGTGTGGGGGATTGATTTGGTTTTTTTGGAGGGAAAATAAGAAATCTATTTTTTATTTTTTTACTAAATAAAATTTGACTACAATAAATTATATTAAAAAAAAATATTTTTACAGGCATGTTGGGCACATGCATTCAATTTATTTTTAATTATTTTTTAATCAGACACATCTTTTGCGTGTCTAACAATTGTTAAAGGCGTGTCAGACGTGTGTCAAACACTTCATACCTCTTTGAGGAAAAGTATTGTGCATTATAGCAATCCCAAATCCTTCAGATAAAGCTAATGATGATGATATCTTTATCATCTTTACTTTTATCCCCACTAACATGACTTCAAACAGTTACTTTTAAAACCAAGTGTGATATATTTTCTTTGCAATTCTGGAAAAAAATTAGCACTTCTATCTTGTCTAGTTGCTATTTTTTTGTTGCGTGCTAGGTCTCTGATTGACATGCTTTTTTTATGTTTGATTTGCTATTATCTATAGGCATACCTGGTACAGTACCAGCGCTACCTGGTGGTGGTTATGGGATTGGGGTTGAGCAGCTCACTGCAATGACCAGAGATCATGATTTGTCTGCACTGCAACAGTATGGAGGGGCAAGTATTCCTAACAATTATGGGTTTTTATTATGATCTTATTCATCAGAGATATCTTATTCTTTGACTCTATAGGTAAAAGGCTTGTCAAGTCTGTTGAAGACTAATTTAGAAAAAGGAATTGTTGGAGATGATGATGCAGAATTATTGCGCAGGAGAAATGCATTTGGGGCCAATACATATCCTCAAAAGAAAGGAAGAAGCTTCTTTGTATGCCAACTCCTTACAGTTTTCATTGATTTGCCTTCATGATTTATTTGACATTTTATGAAAATTGCCTTTTCATGGACAGGTATTCCTTTGGGAAGCTTGTCAAGATCTAACTCTTATAATCCTTATAATAGCTTCGGTTATATCCTTAGTTTTGGGCATAAAAACAGAGGTACGTCTATCTTATTTTATTATTCTTTTCCAAGTTGTCAGCCTTGTTGCATAAAATTTCGATCTATTTGGCATTAATGGTTTCCTTAAGGACAGCTTCTTCAATACGACCAGAGTGTATTTCAAACAAGTCCCTTTGATCATGTCAACTGCCAATCTTAACAGACATTCTGAACACGCTTTATTAATATTCTATGATAAAAGAGATTTAGAGAAATTTCTTTATTGAAGTGGTTCAGATGACTAAGATGAAAGTTGGAAAGTATCCATTAGGCCAGGGAAGTGCAATATGCAACACGGCTGCATTTTAGACCAACTTAATGATTCAAAGCTAGGTTTCGTTTGGCCATGTTTTGCTGTGTTATTTAAATAGAAATAAAGATGGACAAGTTGTTTAGTAAGTGTGTTGCCTAGTCACGAAGCCATGGGTCTGGTTTTTGATATGCAGGACTGCCAAAAAAGCATTACCAACTGAGGCCTTAAAGTCATGCTAAAACTGGAGATCGAAAACTTGTTGATTTGAAATGCTCTTGAAAGATGAATCCTTTTCATAGCCATGGCTGCATTATAAACCTATTAACATGACCTGTAGCAAAAATGTGAATGCATCTCTGGAATGAAGTTCTTACCTGTGAATCTATATCATAGAATAACCAACTTACATGTAATTTTGCCTCTCATACTTGTCTGAAAGGGTGTCAGTTTTGTGAATGATGACATCCTGTGAATGATTAGCATAAATGAAGTGTAAAATTGGAGTTTTTTATTGAAGGCCTGGGAAAGCATAAATTGGCATGGTTAAAAAAAGAATGGTTAACTTTAAAAATTGTCGTGTGGTAAAATCGTGTTCTTTTTGTTGAATACAGCTTAGGAAGGAAATTCAAGAAATTCTGTGTACGGTTTAGGTTTTCTAATTATTTGTGTTTACTTATATTTTTTTCTGCATCATCTATTTGATTTAGGGTCTCAAAGAAGGATGGTACGATGGTGGAAGCATTGCCTTTGCTGTTATACTTGTTATTCTGGTTACAGGTAGGCTATTTTGATTATTACATTCCTCTCCTCCTCACCCACCCTAACAATCATCAGTTTATTTATTTATTGATATCAAAGGCCCGTTGATATTTGCTTGTTTATTTTTAACATTAAAAAAAAGAAGATGAATACGTGTATAAATTATAAATTGTTATTTTGATCCCTAGATTTGTTCAAATGTATGCATGCAATGAAAGTTTTGTTTATAAATTATTTTAGCACAAAATAATCTTTAAAAAAATGATGATGCAACTCATACGGGAAGTTATGTAAGAACCAACTACTTATAAGATTTCCATCTATAATGCATTTGTCCTTTTCGGCTAGCTATATATTTTATCCACAGATGCAGATCTTACTAAAAAACTAGAAAGAATTTATTATATAAAAGATAATTCTTTTATCCTCGACCCCATCATGATGTTCCATATGCAACCCCCCTATGAATCTCATGTGGAGTCCTCCACGTTATACTTTGTTGTCTCTTGAGCATTCTCTCCCAATCCTGTCACGATCTGTCTCTAGGTTTACCACGACCCCATCCTATACCCTATGATCAGAGGAACAACTTAAACCCGTCTATTATATATGTTTTTTTAAAATCGAGAGTAAACTCATGAATAATTGATGATCACGTCATGCTTGAAAGCTCTTTTCAGTCATGTGCAATACTTTTGAATTGCAAGTGATCATGCAGTGTGCCTTTGTATTATTCTCTGAAATGTGTATGACCTACCTTAGATAGTAAGTTAATTTCAATCTTGAAGGTGTGTCTTTGACATATATTTTCACTAAGTTTATTTTTGGAGGCAATCCATGGCTCCCAGCCATATTCCTTGGATGTTATATTTAAATGCCTCTGATATTGATACATTGAGTCCTAGATAATCCAAGGTGAAATAATCATAAAATCTTGATTAAGTCTACATCAATTATCTTAACCTTTCTCCAGTTAGTTAAATTCACAATTTACCTCCTATTCGATATTAATATTGAGTCTAAATAGTCTCCTTAATTGAGAGTGAATTTTTTCAAATGTATGGGATAATTAACTGTGGAGTCTTACTCTCATATATGATAGGAAGTTTTGATCTCAATTTTAAATAAACCTTGACAAAACATCATGGAAATTTTCATTAAACAAATTTAATCTATCTTAGAAAAAACCCTTCTCAAGTTTCTCTCTCATAAACATAATGGTGGTTCGAGGGAGGAGTTTTTTGCTCTTCACAAGCAATCACAACATTTTATCATTTCAATTATTTTATTTAGTTGATATGAAATCCTTAAAAATGATAAGCTCACGAACTTGCTGAAGATAATGGTAATTGCAATGCAACAATTTTATTTATGGTATATTTGAAACAAAAAATTATTCTTCCATAAGATAAATAATCTCTCTGAAGTAATAGGTCCCACCTAATTCGGTAGGTTAAGGGCTTTCAAGCTGTTGCCAAGATTTTAAGTTTGAACCTTATCTTATGCTATAATAAATCCCATCATGTGGACTTTGGGGTGGTAAAATTAAACCTCTCTGGAGTAAAAATAATTGTTTTTCTTACTTGCTAATTCCAAAAATTTTTTATATGCAAATCATGAAGTTTTTTCAGACGATCTTTACATTAACAATTGTTTCTATAAAGTTCTTTTTTTTCTTTTGTTTTCAAGAAAGTACAATCGTTTACCCAATGTCACAATAAGGATAACGAACCTTGGCCTTTTGCTCAGTTCCTTGAAATCTTGATAATACTATTAGTTTTGTTATAAAACCTAGAATTACCATAACACTTTGTTATTAAAATTTGAAATCACATTTCATGGCAATTCGGCTACAAGAGAAATCTTATAGTATAACTAGTGTTATGCTAGGGTTTTAAGAAATTCTAATATGATGTCAGGGTTAATTGTCCTTATTTGTGAAATAGGATAATTATTGTCCTTATTTGCAGAACATTTGAAATTATTACTCTTTTTGAGCCAAATACCAAACTTAAAAAAGTTTTATACAAATATCCCGATATATATTGTTGGTTTATATTACAGTGGTTTTGTCCTACACATGTGCTATGTTGGAAAAACTGGCATTGAATTCTAAATATTCCAGTCGGTTGACTTCATGTATTACTCGTCCTTGTGCGTTGCCTTATTTAGGAGATCATAGTTCCTGTTACTAACTTTTGTGTGCTATAAATTTTTTTTTTCTTGCAATTTTAATTACGATAGGTTTACCTTTTTAGTAGAATAACCCCTTTAATAAAATTTCGGTTGGTTAGCTCTGGGAAGTTTCCTTTATGCTAAGGAATTCACCGTTTAATTGCTTAATGAATATTCTTTTATTTTTCTTGTAGCGATTAGCGATTATAAACAATCTCTTCAATTCCAAAGCCTCAATGAAGAGAAACGGAACATACATTTGGAGGTTTGTTATAAATGAATATGAAAATGCTTTTATTTAAAACTATCATATTTATTAAGATAATTTTTTAGAAATATAGCATGTGTTCTTCATGTTATTCAGGTCATTAGAGGTGGCAGAAGGGTTGAAATTTCAATATTTGATATTGTTGTTGGTGATTTAGTTCCACTGAAGATTGGCGACCAGGTAGGATTTTGGAAAAAGCTATTTTTTGCTTTATGTTGTTCTTTTCCTACATTATTTTGTTACAATTAACTGTAACTGATATTTGCTTCCCAGGTTCCTGCTGATGGAATTTTAATTTCGGGGCATTCTCTTGCGGTTGATGAATCAAGCCTGACAGGAGAAAGTAAAATTGTGAGTTAATTAGGTTAATGTTGAATAGCAATATTTTTTGCTCTCCTTTTTAGTTATAATTTCCTTTTTAATTTTTATATCTTGGGGACAGAACAAATTTCAAATCTTATATGGATGTAAAGATATAATTATTCACTACATAGTCTCATCAGTAAAGAAATGTTTTCCTTTTATTTAGACTTAAGGTTAATATTGAATTTAATTAAAACATAAGCATATTTGAAATTATATAGGAACAATTAAAATACTAACATCTTCTATAACTTTAGAATAAGTTAATAATATGAAAATTATGTTACCAATTAGAATTGGTTATATTTTTCTATCAAACATGTTATGCGTCTAATAATTATAACTAATGAATTTGTAAAATTATTGAAGTTGTAAACATGAAATCCTTAATGTATGTACAGATATAATCGATCCATTGAATCTTATAATTACAATAAATAATATGTAAAATTACTGTTGATGCAAAAAAAAGTAATATATTTGATGTACAAATATTTTTTATTTACGTATAATTAGAAAGTTAGTTTGTAAATAAACTATTTAGTAATAATTATATCTTTAGCTTTTTTTTATCTTGATCATTGTAATTTTACTAATTTATAAATGTGTAGTATGTTATATCATTTCATTTTCTTAATATTAAATTTAATTTAGCATGTGGGTATGTTTTTAATTAGGAATTTTTTTGATTTTTTAGTATTACATCATATAATTGAGATTTTAATAGGCTTCTATACTAAACAATTTTCGGCAACAACAACATCATCAAGCCTTTATCTCACTAGGCATAAACAATATTAGAAAATAAATTAATTCTTTAAAGTGTATTAATTTTATTAGCAATGTCATTTTTTAATATTCATGTATGGATGATTTAGTAAAAGAGTGCTTTTCTTGAATTTCTAGTAACAAGCCAATTTTCTTATAAAAATATAGGAAGCACTTGAGTTCAACCCAACGTTTTTTTTTTTTTTAGATTTTGGTTTCGTAAAACTAGAAGATAGTAAACACTCGCATGAAAAATGGTTCCAGATGTGGTCTTACTAAGTGAATTTTTTTCCTTATTTTATTTCTCATCACTTGTTGGTCACTAAAAGTGAAGCACAAAATTATGTGTTGTGGAGATGAGGATGCTCAGGTGGATGAATGATTTTATACTTGGAGATAAAATGCCAAACGAGCATATACGTGAAGAGGTTGGAGTAGCTCTAGTGGAACAGAAGATTAGAGAGTCATCATAGATGGTTTGGTTACATAAAATATTAGCCATTCGCTGACCTGGTTAGAATAATAGATGTATTAAATTTGGCCTATGTTAAGAAAGGTAGAGGTGGATCTAAAAAGATTTGGTTAGAAAGCATTATAAATGATCTTTTTTATTATATTTAAATAAGAATGGCTCTTAATAGGACACAACGAAGAAAAATGATTTATGTGGTTGACCCCACATGTCGGGATAAAGGCTTGATGTTGATGTTGATGTTGTTGTTGTTGTATATTTCTCATTCTTTGGACTAACAAAATTATTTCAATTCTTTGTTGCAGGCGCATAAGGATCTCAAAACACCATTTTTGATGTCTGGATGCAAAGTTGCTGATGGTTATGGGATTATGCTTGTAAGTTTTTTTCTCTTGTATCTTGCAGAATAGCAGTGTGGGGATTATAAAAAAATCTCTAATTCTATTGTTGCTTGGTGCATTTACTCAATCCAATAGATGCTGCAGGAGATGATTGACCTATATTTTAAACTAGCATTGTGACTTGAGTACTTATAATTGGTGGAACAAATTATTCCTGATAAGAGACCCAAATAAAACCACAAGTAGTTTTTAGCCAATTTGTTTTAAAGCATGCTATGAACTTGTCATGATTTAAGGAGTCATGGTTGCAAACTTTTTGCGGTAAATTTAGAATAATTGGTAGCTGATATCTCAGCTTTACATGAACCAGGACATTTATTTCAAATTAGAAGCAGGTAAGTTCTAGAAGAGCTCATTGTTAGCATTATTTGAATGCTATTATTTAATTGGATATCCCTATGGTGGTTCTGTAACTTTGGATGGGTTTAGAAAATTCCATGAGGAAATTAAATTTTTTGGAATTGAATTCTTCTTTTCTCTATAACGAACGTGAATGGGTTTTTGCCATTATACTGATACATTTGCCTCAAATAGTGGGCATTAGTATAATTATAGTGATGATAATGACATTTAATGCTGATTTCATATTATAGGGGCATGGTTGCTTCTGGTTTATATCCCTTACTCTCTCTCTCTGAAACTTCACTTCTCTCACTCTAGAGTTACAAAAAGCATATTTACATGTAATTATGCCTTGGATGTTATATTACATGTATTGATTCTTAATGTATTTTCCTGTTATTATTTTTACTTGCCTATATGTCTCTTCTAAATTATTCTGCGTGCAGGTGACTGCTGTGGGTATTAATACTGAATGGGGATTATTGATGGCAAGTATATCGGAAGACAGTGGTGAAGAAACTCCATTGCAGGTTTTTTTGTGGCCCTTTTTATTAATGATTTGCTTATGATTATACTATTTTTCCTATGTGATTCATTTATGATTCCTCTGGAAAGGTGCGCTTGAATGGTGTTGCTACTTTAATTGGCATAGTAGGTCTCTCTATTGCAGCGTTGGTTCTTGTTGTCCTTATAGTCAGGTTAGTGGAACTTGTAACTATGTGCATCCATGTGTGCATGAGTTTTAAGAATTTTAGATCTTGCAAACTGAAGACTTAAGATATAATTTACAGATTCTTCACTGGTCATACAAAGAATCCTAATGGAAGCGTTCAATTTGTCAAGGGGCACACAAGTGTGAAAGATGCTATAAATGGAGCTGTTAAGATTTTGACTGTTGCGGTATGTATCTATATAACAAACTTGTAACTTGTTATTCTAGTTACTAAGCAGCCTGTGAATTATAATAGGTGACTATTGTTGTCGTTGCTGTACCTGAAGGTCTTCCATTGGCTGTTACATTGACGTAAGTATTGATTGTATTCATTTCTTTTTGATAAGACTGTTAAGTTCTTCATGTTTCTCAAGGTTAATTGATATTCCCAATTTCAGTCTTGCCTACTCAATGAGGAAGATGATGGCAGACAAGGCATTGGTATGCTTCTCTTCTTGTCAAAATAGAATCCATACGTTTTGCTATTATTAAGTTGCTATGTTACAGGTTCGGAGGCTATCAGCTTGTGAAACAATGGGATCTGCCACTACCATCTGCAGTGATAAAACTGGAACTCTAACATTGAATCAGGTTTCATTGTCTATGCTTCCATCATATTATTATTATTATTATTGTAGTATAATTTACCTTGGGATTTTAGTTTTAGAAATTAGATAGTTTCGCTTCTGATGATTTCTAGAGTGACACTATTAATGGTAGTTGAGTAGATTAATCATATGTTATCCTATTATACATGGTCATCTTAAGTTCTAATTGATTTTATGGTAATGATTTAGATGACGGTTGTGGAAGCTTATGTGGGTGGGATAAAGCTAACTTCTCCGGATGATGGTCAAGAGTTACCCTCATCAGTATACTCTTTATTGTATGAAAGCATTGCTCAGAATACAACTGGCAATGTGTATGAGCCAGAGGTAACCTTTTTTTTATTGAAGCCCTTCACCCTTGTTCAAATAACTTGTGTATGAGGTAGAGGTCAAGTGACATATTTTTCTGATGGAAAATTTCACTTCTTTTTCAAATAATTTGATAGTTGATGTCTATTCCTGCTATAATGATTTCCAACTCTATTCTTAGAAGTTTTACCTCAAATTTGTTATTTTAGGGTGCTTTATTTGTGCATTAGTATTATATTTGTTTCCATTGCCAAGATCAAATATAGCTTTGCTGGTTTAGTTACAGTTATTAAAAAATTTATTTTCAATCTACATAAAATCTTCAATTCACACAATATTTCAAAGACGTGTCTCTACTATACCCACCTAGTTTTAATGCTAGAAGATGTCCTATATATTTATATTGTTTTTTATTTAGTACTTCTAATGTACTTAAATTTATTAGTTTTTACCACTCAATCTTCCAATTCTATTCATTGACAAGTTAGAATTTCACATATTAGTATATCATGTACCATGTGTCATTGTTCAACCAAATTAGGCTTTCTTACGCTGTAATATTTCAACGTTAAAATTTTTACTTAAAAGATGTAGTATTAAACAAAATTAGGTTATTTGAATTAATGTGCAGGAAGATGCTATCTTTTAATATTTCAATAAGCAACTCCCAAATGATGCTAACTTAATACTAATATTTGATGTAACTCAACTTAAATTTGAAATTCTATATTTACACCTATTTATAATGGTTGTTACTATTCCATTACATGTATTCTTTACGAATTTGAGATAGCTTTTACACATTTTCTCCTCAATGTTTGCTAAATAAATTCTCATGATATTCTATCTTTTGCCTTTTTAAAATCAATGAAAACATTATTATGATTTTTATCAGCTGCTTATATTTCTTCTATTAATTATTGTAGCTCATAAATGACTTTGATGAATACTCCATGAGGCTGTTTATAACTACATATATTTTTGTTGTTCCTAGGATGGTGGCCTTGTCGAAGTTACTGGCTCCCCTACTGAAAAGGCAATACTTTCTTGGGCTGTTAAGGTATTGGATTATGGATATGCTGTTTATGCTCTTTGTTCGAGATGATATTTAATGTACTGCTGATTCTCATTTTCCCATTTCTATAGCTGGGAATGAAGTTTGATGACACTAGGTCTAAAACATCAATTCTAAATGTTGTACCTTTCAACTCAGAGAAGAAGCGTGGAGGTGTTGCTGTACATGTGGTAATTATTTTTGTATAATCAGTTTATTTACATGCCATTTATTGTATTTGTTTATTTTTTCTTGGTTTACACAACTTGTGTCCCTACTCGCTCTTCTGATTGAAAATTTTATGTAATTTTTTTTGCATTCCTTTTTTATTTTTTTAATATTATCTGCTTATATAGTGCATATGAAAAAGTTAATATAAATATATCAGGAAGCATGCGCTGTAAATTTAAGCTTTTGAATTTTGATTATGCTTCTCTTTATCATGTTCTGGTAAGTGTTGAGAAATTCTCTTTTGCTTTGTTGCATTTGTCTAGTTGCTGTCAGTTGACCATATCCAAAGCAATCTTCCTGTTTTGGTCTACTTGCATAATTATGAAGTCTTATTAGTGTGTGCAAGTCCTTCAGAATCATTTCTAAGCTTTTTGAAAATGTCATCATCACTATATTTAATATATATTGTAGAAAGAAGGAAAGTATAGAAACTACTTTCAATTTTATTATTTGATTCTATAGAAAAGTTTGGAAGTATTTATAGACTTTTATGAAAGGCTTATAATAGAAATAAATCAAAATTATTAAAAAAAAAAAAAGGAAAAAAGTTTCCAAGAGGGACTATTGCTTATAGAATAGGAAAAGCTGCATATATTACAATCTAAGGTCCATAAAATGTTGAGCTTAATTGTATGCTCAAGGATTCATATCAAGTTTGGTTGACTTGTGGGTCCCATCATCCTTCAATAATCCCTTTCAAACTAAATGTTATAATTTTATCATTCCATGTTTGCTTAAAGTATTTTTGAAAGTGGGATTTCAAAGTCCTTTGATGAGAATGTCTCCAAGTTGATTTCTTATTGGCATATATATAGTGCAGATTAACTCACTTAATTTCTTTATTTATGAAATATCTATCGACCTTCACATGCTTATTATGATCAAGTTGGGTTTGCTTATGAACAATGTTGATGACATATTTATTATCATAGTGTATCTTCTCTTCTAATGTGATTTTTAAATCTTTCAAAAAAATCTTGATCCATAAAAGCTTGTAAATACCATGGAAAATAGCTCTAAATTCAAACTTAGTGCTAGATCTTGAAATAATAGGTTGCTTTTTTGCTCTTCCATGTTCTGAGATTTTCTCTAAAAAACTAGAGTTTAAATTATGAATTTTCTATTCACTGATGATCCTGCATAGTGTTCATTAGTATACCCTTGAATTTTGAAGTATCCTTCTTTTGATAGTAGATTCTTTTACTAGAATTTGATTTAAGAAATATGAGGTCTTCATAAGCCGTTTGAAGGTGATACTATTTGAGTTTATACATGAATTAACTAATGAAATTCCTACAAATGTGATGTGTAGATAGTGTGAGATGAATTAACTATAAATCATTTTTCCAATTAATATTTAATTTTCTCCCATATATACTTTTCCTTGATTTGCATTCAATTTTTGACCTGGTTCAGTTGGGGTTCCATAACAATATTATTGTCAGGTCCAAAGCCCTAGATGAGAAAAGTAGAGGGTTGCATTAGGCATGGTTAAAATTGCATAATAAGAGGCGCGCCTTATCACAATTTCGCCTCTTTAAACCTCAAAGCTCACGTAATGAGTTCAGGATTTGAGGCGTACGCCTCAAGTTTACTGTGGCGCGCCTCGCCTCACGGTTTAGAGGTGTCTGCCTCTAAAAATTAAAAAAAAACTAACATAATATATATTTGTTCGGTTCGAACCCCCCAACCCTCGTGCGGTCCTCCGTCATTTCCCGAAAACAGGTTTTCTCCCTTCTTCTTCGAGCGACCTTTTCCTTCTTCGTTCGGCATCGGCTTCCTTCCACCGTGAGTTGCTCTTTGCCTATTTCTTGGAGTTATCTTCTATCGCGAGTTGGGTTGGAGTCCCCTTCGACCAACTACTGAAAGCTCTTCTTCTTTGTGGTTCCTTCCATCGGTCTGTCTGCTCGGTACCGCTTGGTATCGCTCGGTATCGCTAGGTACATGTTTGATATCGCTAGGTACATGTTTTATATCGCTAGGTACATGCTCGGTATCACTCGGTACATCAATTTTTGGTACCACTAGGTACATGCTCGGTACCGAGCAGGTACATGCTCGGTACCGCTAAGTATATGCTCGATACCGCTCGATATCTTTCCAAACAACAGGTCGAAGCCTGCCAGGGGGCAGCTCCCACTTGGACCCCCGGCAGGTATATTGTTGTTTTCATCATCTTTAGTAATAGTTATTAGTGTTAGTTCTTCATGAGTGCATGCTTTGTATACATTTTCTTAATGTAGAATAAGTGAAGCATTATGTTTAGGGGTTTGATATATTGCACTAATATATTCTTCTCATAAATGATGATCATAAGTAAGGATAAAATTGCATCAGGTCATAGAAAAGATCCAACATGGAAAAACAAAACATCTTACACAGAAGCAATTTGAGGACAGAGTTGATGTTGGCTCTTACTACGAGAGTGAGTACAGCGTTAGGGATTAATCTTCTTCGATGAAGCTCATTTCATCTAGGGGTGCTAGAGGGCCTATGGATTATTATATGATGGATATATCAGAGGATAGGCCTCCTATTACACAGAAGATGGCCCCAAAAAATGCAAGGGAGGCACGGAGAAGAGTGTAAGGATATAGGCAGATTCTTCTACAAAAATGCAATTCCATTTAATGTTGCAATATCACTTGCCTATTACAACATGATTCGTTCAGTTGGAGCATTTGGGAGAGGGTTCAGACCTCCAACCATATATGATTTGAGAACATGGATTCTGAAGGAGTTGGAAAGCACTAATAAAAGCATCGAAGAAATTAATAGAATTTGGGCCCAAACAGGAGTAACAATTATGTTAGATGGGTGGTTTGATATCAAACATAGAAGTCTGATCAACATTCTCATTAATAATCCTTATGGTATTGTGTTTTTTGGTCAGTTGAAGCATCTGATCAGGTCAAAGATGTTGAGTTCATATTTGAATTATTAGATAACATTGTTGATGAGGTTGGAGAATATTTGGTTGTACAAGTTGTAATAGATAATGCAATTGCTTACAAGGCTGCAGGTAACAAATTTATGAAGAAGAGAAAATATTTGTACTGTACTCCATGTGCTGCATAGTGCATATATCTGATTCTTGAGAAGCTTGGGTAGCTATCTCGCATAAGAATGCACTTACTAAAGCAAAAGAAATAACCAAGTTTATTTACAACCACTCTTGATTTCTATCTCTTATGAGGAAATTTTCAAAGAAAGAAATTCTAAGGCCAACAACAACAAAATTTGTCATCGTTTACTTGATCTTAGAGAGCATGCTGGATGCTATACAATCTTTAGAGGCTATGTTCACATCTACACAGAGGTTGAGTTGTGCTTAGGCGAAGAAGGCTGATTGAAAAGAGATTAGAAAGATTATTTTAAATGATAGATTTGACAAAGTATCTTATATGTCATTACAATCACTAGACCTTTGGTTTAAGTTTTAAGGATGGTGGATGCTAAGAAGAAGCCTACAATGAGTTTCATCTACAATATCATGGATGAAGCCAAAGAAATGATTGCCTCCAACTTAGGAGGCGAAGAGGATAACTTTAGGGAAATTTAGAATATTATTGATGATAGGTGAGAGCTACAACTTCACCGGCACTTGCATGCAGCTGGTTATTATCTAAACCCTCAGTATTAATATGTAGACAACAAGTCTACAAACCCTAAAATAAAGTTGGGATTATACCATTGCATGGATCGGCTAATAAGTGATGCAACTGAAAGATCAAATGCTGACATACAATTGATACTTTTTAGGAACAAAGTTTTTTTTTAATTACAACAAGCAAATGATACAATTGTCAAACGATCTCTAGGTAATTTTATTTAATATTTTTAACATTTATTTAAAAGTTATTTTTTCACACTAATTAAACTCTTTTATATAAATATTAATTGAGTGGTGGATTCAATTTGGTGATGGGCCTCCAGAATTGCAGCGTTTTGTTGTGAAAGTTTTGGGCTTGACTTGCTCTTCATTTGGCTGTGAAAGAAATTGGAGTACCTACACTCAAGTGCATACAAAGAGGAGAAATCGTTTGTCCGCATTGAGGATGAATTCATTGGTGTATATTATGTACAATAGAAGACTCAGAGATAGGAGTTTGAAAAAAAAGATTAATGGATGATAAAGATTCTTTGCTTTGCGAGGATGTGACATCTGATGTTGAGTGGTTTGTAGATGATGAAGTTAAAGTAATTCCGTCTGAATTACAAGATGAAGATTTAAATGTTGATTTTTTTTATGGTTTTAAAGCATCTATATCCACCACAACTGAAGAATAAATGAAAAAAAAAGTATATAAATAATATTGTATTCTTAAACTTTTATTAATGTATTACACTGTTATTTATTTTGAGATTGTTCAAAAATATTTAGGGAAGAGGAAGATAACTGATATTGACGAAGAACAATCTGATTGGGAGACATTGAACTCTATAGGAAAAGAGGAAGGGGAGAGAGCAATTCATCATAATGATGATTTAAATGAAGACCCCTTAGTGATGACAGTGCTGACGACTTATTGAGTTCTTATGTGATATGTCATTGCTATTTATTTTTGGAATTATATGTTAATGAAAAGATAATGTGATTTGGGAAAGATGGAGTTTGAGTTGAACTATATTTCATGTTGTCTTATTATTTAAATATTTTGATTTCACTTCATATTTTGTGCATTTTTATGTTTTATATATTATTTACTCATTAGCATCATTTTATGTTTACGTAATTTTTTGATTTTGAGGCTTATGCCTCAAAACGCCTTGAGGCTTACGCATCGCCTCACGAATGCAAAACGCCTCAATACCCGATTATTTTGAGGCTTATGCCTCAAAACGCCTTGAGGCTTACGCCTCGCCTCACGAATGCAAAACGCCTCAATACCCGATTACGCAATTTTAAACATTGGCATTAGGTAATGGACAACCAGTGTAAAATTTGTTGAATAATCTTGATATAAATCATTTAATACATTGTGTTAATCCTAAGACGTTCCCTGGAAGAGATACGTTATATGGCCTGAATTAAACAAGAAGTGTGAAAGGGCTTATTAGTTTTGAATTTTAAGATGAAGTGGCGAAATATGGAAAATAAGGTAAAATGTTGTTCTAAGATTAGATGATGTAATTTAAAGGATACTAACAAAAATATTTTTTAAGAATAAGATTTAAGTTCTTAAGATTTTGTCTGTGCATGAGAAAGTTAATGTTATGTGGGAAAAAAGTAGTTAGTGATCTTAAGAATATTGCAAAGTATATACTTGGAGTTAAAAAAAAAATCTCATAGTAAAATAGTTGGCGGTATAATCAAAATATGTAAGAAAAGATAAAAATAAGAAGTTTTGTTTTAAAAATTAGTTTAGATGTAAAAGCTCAAAAAATTGGGAATGATATAAAGAGGCCCGTAAAGAGTTTAAGAAAGCAATATGCGATCCAAATAAATTTTGTTTTTAATGATTTGTATAATAGTTTAGATACGAAGGAGGGCAAAATATGTGTAAGTTAGCCAAGTAGAGGGATATAAGAAGTAAGGATTCAGTTCACGTGAAGTGCATTAATATGACGAAGTTCAAAAAGTGTTTTTATTAGAAGAGGACATTCAACTAAGGTTGATGAGAAATTTTGATAAGCTTTTCAATAAGAATTGTGAGAATACAATTGACTTTAGTGACCTTAGTTCCTTAAATGAAAATAGATTTTTTTTTTTATCGGCATATTAGTAGAATCGAAGTTAGAGGTGTTTTAAAGAAAATGAAATGTGGAAAAGTGATGGGGACATCAGAGCTTGGAAAGTCTATCAAAGACGTGGCCGTCGATCGACGATCACGATCGAGTCGATGTATTTTTGAGTCATTCATTTGTTTGTCTTTTATTATGTTATTTATCTTTTATTATTTATGTTATAGTTGTTTTCCCGTTTTACCCCTTAAATATAGGTCCTATATAAGACTTGAGGGCATTGTCGTATTTTTTTTATTCTGAGTCTTATGTACGAGGTTATTTATAGCCCATAATGTTTCTCTTTAAAAGTTAATGATTGAATAATAAAAAAAACTTTTGCCATTGATTGAGTTCTTGGAGAGATCTTGAGAGTCACCCACCAACCTTGGAGACGGCCGGGTTCGTGGTTCTTCTTCTTTATCTTTTATTCCCTTTCCCTTCATCACCTCACCACCGGCCACCTAATCCCACACCAACTAGCCGCCCGCCTAGGCTTTCTCCCCATCTCTTTAAGCCGTCGGCCACCTTATTACATCCACCCTCACCAGAATCCCATCCCAATCGCAGGCCACTCCCCTTTTGCCTTTCCCTCCCTTACTAATTGCCATTACACCTTTCCTAAATAACTCTCCATATTTTAGGGAACTCATATATTTACAAAATTCAAATTTATTTGAATTTAAAATTATTTCCTAAAATATAAATCCTATTTTAGGAATGCTTCTAAATCCCTTCATATTTGAATTTTGAATTAAATTGGGATGAGATCTTTCTTCCCAAATTTAATTCCTTAAATCAAGAAGGCATAAAAGGCTTCCATAAATCCTCCCTTTATTCCCCTATGCCACCGGCCCCCATTAAATTCCTTTTGGAATTGTTTCCAAAACTCAAGTTACCCCTTTGGAAATAATTCAAGTCCTCTTTATTTCCTCTTGGCCGAAAATTCCCATGCTCCCAATCTATTTAAAATCTTTCTAAAAGAGAGTCTTCCCCATTTGGAATTAATTCAAATCCATCTCCCTCTCTTTTACCCGCCGTCCCTCTCTCTTCCCCCTTCATTATTTCTTTTTTCAATCAAGGGGAATAACTAATGAAGGATTTGAATTAAATCCCTTCCCAAAATTTGAACCCAAATTCCCAAACCTCTTCCCCTCATGGCCAGCTACTTATTCCCCTTTCTTCCTTGGGGGGTTTTCAAGATAAGCTCTTCTCTTTCAATAGGAGCCTTCAAGGGAAGTACCAACTAGCGTGTTCAACACTTCAACACTAGAGAAACTTCCTTCTCTTTATAAGTTGAACCTTCAAGAGAAGCTACGATGAATGTCTTGTTTCTGGGCTTCAATAAAGATAAACTTCTTTCCCTGTTCAATTATCTTCCTAATCCACTAATCTTGTAGGTGGTGATCTAGTTGCAAGGAATCGTGCCTCGCCTCCTGCTTGAGTTTAGTAAACGTAGAATCTTGCTTTGCCTAAGCTTAGTAAACGTAGGATCGACCGTACTTTCTATGCTTCTAATCTTATTGTTAGATTAGAGATTTTGTTGAAAGCTATTTACTTCGAATGTTGTTGAATTTCTAACTTGTTTTGATAATTCAAGCATTTGGCAAGTGGCTTAGCCTAAACATAAGCACTCCTCTCTTGTTTTCTTTTGTCGTTTTGACTGCTAACAATTTTAATCCTAATTGTTTTATTCAAGAAATCTTGCAAGTTCTTATTGCATCCATTTAAAGCTTTGTAGTTCTGCATCAAAAAGCTATTGGATTTGATGATATTCTAATAGAGGTGTGAAAATGCTATGTAGATTTTAGAGTTTCCTAGTTTATGAAATATTTCAATATTATTTTGAAAACTAAAAAGATGCCATATGAGTGGAGTGTGTTGATTCCTATTTTTAAGAATGAAGGTGATGCCTAAGAGTGTGAATTATAGAGGAATTAAGTTAATGTGTCATACTTTAAAACAATGAGAGAGAGAGAGAGAGAGTTATTAAGCATAGGCTACGACGTGATTCTATTTTTTCTTTAAATTAATTGGATTCATGCAGGGTAGGTTTACTATGGAAGCTATACATTTATCAAGAGGCTCGATGGAGAAGTTTAGAGAGGATAAGAAGGATCTGCATATGATATTTATTGATTTAGAGAAATCTTATGATAAAATTCTAAGAGAAGTGCTTTGGAGAGTTTTAGAAAAGATTGAGGGTAATAATATTTATATTCAAGTCATTAAGGATATGTATACAGGAGTTGTTATTTGTGTTCAAACACAAGGTGGTTTGACCACGTATTTTCTTATTTCAATTGGATTACATCAAGGATTAGCTTTAAGACCATATCTTTTTGCTTTAGTCATGTATGTTCTTACTAGATTTTTGCAAAGAGTATGTACTAAAATGTATGCTTTTTCTTGATGATATTTTTCTTGTTGATAAGACTAGAGAGCATTTTGAAAGTAAATTTGAATTATGGAGGTCAAATAACTTTAAAGGTTTTCATTTGAGTAGATCTAAAATTGAATACATTGAGTGTAATTTTAGTAGTAATAGATCTAGTGGAGGATTATGAATTCGGGCGATCAAGTCATTAATAAGAGTACATGTTTTAGATATCTCGGGTCTATTGTTCAAAGTTATGGTGAAATGGATGGGGATATTATTAGTAGAATTTAAGTTGGATGGTTGAACTAGAGGAATGCATCAGACTTGTTGTGTGATAGAAAAGTACCCCTATAAACTTAAGAAAAATTCTATAAGATAGTGGTGAGACCTGCAATGCATAATGACGCAAAATGTTGGCCATTAAAAGACAAGCATAAAATTAAGTGTTTTAGAGATGAGGATCCTCAGGTGGATGAGTGACTTTACTCTTAGGGACAGAATGTAAAACTAGTATACATATGAAAAAGTTGGAGTAGCTACAGTGGAAGATAAGATTAGATAGAGTCACCTTAGATGATTTCATCACATAAAACATCGACCTTTTAATGAACCGGTTAGGAGAGTAGATGTATTAGATTTATCTTATGTTAAGAAAGGTAAAAGTAAACATAAAAAACTTGGTTAGAAAATTTTAAAAATGAAAAAATTTTATTAGATTTAAATGAGAAATTGACTTAACAGGAAACAATGGAGAAAAAACGATTCATGTAGTCGACCCCAAAGGTTTGATGTTGTTGTTCAATTGAGGTTTTACAAGGTTCACAACCAATTATTTGTTTTTCTTTATATCTCTGGCATTATTTTGCTAGAGTTCCTTATTATGATCCAATAATTTCTCTTCCCCATAATTATTCTAGTCTGCTCAACTTTTTGATGTCAAATTCTTTAGCAAGTTTTTTTTTAGACTTCTCTCTATATTACCGCCTATGAAACTTATATAGTGAAAATATTTAATGAAAATTATGATTTTATCATCACTAGGTGCTTTATATAAAGGGTATGAACTCGTTGGCTTCTTTTTATATTTGACTTCATTCATTACTTTTGTGAATTTGTCATACCATTCTCTTGGAGATTGTTTTTAAGGATGTAAAAGCTTTTCTTTTTTATTTACTCACTTTGTTCTTTGTAAAAGAACTATTAAATGCAAGAAGTGGATTTATATAGACTTTTTATTCAATATCCCTATATTGAAAATTATTCTTTACATCATATTGTTGTATGGTTCATCCACAATCAATCACCAGTGAAATTAATGTGTATTGTATTCATTTGTTGCAAGAGGAGCAAAAGTTTCTTAGTAGTCAAATCCGTAGGGTTAAGTATATCCTTTGGCTATCAATATTGCTTTATGCCATTCCAATCTTTGATCTGCTCTATAAAAATAAAATAATCATTTGCGTCATAACATTTTTATTCCTTTTAGCAGTTCAACATTCTCAAATTATAACTAATTTATCAGAGATTGTTCAAATCATTGTTTTGAAGTTTTAATTATACCACAATATTATTTTTGGAAACCAGAATAATTTTCTAATTTTCCAAACATCCCACATTTTTTTACTTTATCTGGTGAAAATTTCTCGGAAAAATACCTTAATTGTTGACCTCTAACCGACGGCATATCCCCACGACTCGTACACCATCCCATGACCTCACGTAACCTCCCACTCTCGACAAAAAACCCCAGACATAGCAAAATCGAGGACAAGCTTTCAAACATTAGGGATTTTGAAACTTACAGAGAGAGGCGAACGAAGCATGGACTCCTTCGCAAATATCCCGCAGGGAAAGCCAACTCTAACTCCGACCTCCATTTTCGCTCGCACAGCCGACGCCAGCCTCTTTTATCATTGAATCGCCGGCCAGAAGTTCAGGCTGCCTTTTTGCCTCTCGATTCAACTCCAGCCACCTGCCTCTTACTCGTGCCAAAGCCGACTCCAACCGCACACAACTCAGTTGCCGGTCCTCCTATCTCAATCCGAGACCACACACGTCGAAATCGGCCTGTCGCCTCCACGCCGCTCGACTCTTGCTCTGGATTGACTCACCGCCGATGAAGTCGCAGTGCCCTAGCATCTCGCCGGCAACACATGTGCCCTAGCTGCCTCCACCGGCCAGATCCGACTCCAATCGCCTAATCCGCCGCTGACCCTGCTAAGCTCGCCATCAGCCTAACCTCCCGCGTCCTCTGACTCGTGGGTCCCCGGCTATATATATATATTGTATTAATTAAAATGAAAATAAAAAAGAGAAAAAAGAAGAAAGAGAAAAGAAAAAAAGTTATTTTCAAATAAACATCGCAAGGAGCAGTCAGAAGGCTCGAAGACCAATTTCGAGACCCGACAACGTCCCGATGCCTTCGGCCGTTGACCAACTTTCTGGTTGGGCGAACTGGAAAAGGCAAGTGCCCTCCCCTCGCGAGGAAGGGCGTTGGGAAGCTGCTGGATTTTTGATGAGACTAAAAATATTTTTAAAATAAAATTAGGTCATTTAATGAACAGGTCGCACACAACAAGTATCGTTAAAGACCAATTATGGGACCCTACAACGTCTCGAAGAACTCGGCCATTGACTATCTTTTCGGCTGGGCGGACTTGAAAGCACAATAAAATTATTTTTTAGGGGAATAAATTTTTTTTAAAATAAAATCAAGTCACTTAATTAGCAGGTCGCAATAACAAGGATCGTTGAAGACCAATTCGGGACCGACATCTCAAAGCCCTCAATCGTTGATTATCTTTACGGCTGGGTGGATTAAAGGAGCAAGTGCCCTCCTCAACCTCCCCTAGGCGCCTGAAGGTTACCGGATTTTCAAGGGGATAAAAACTACTTTTAAAATTAAATAAAAAAATTTAGTCAAACAGGTAATGCACAATAAGGAACTGGAAGACCTATTCCGGTACCAAATAACGTCCCGAAGCCCTCAACCGTTGACTATCTTTCCGGTTGGGCGGGTTTGAAAGGGCAAGTGCCCTCCCTATCTCCCTTTGTGGAGAGAGGACGCCAGAAGGTTGTCGAAATTTTGAACAAAATAAAGTACCTTCAACATCTTAATTTGAAACAAAATTAATCATTTTAAATGATTTAAAAATATATGATTAATTTACAATCATTTCAATAAATAAATAAAGGGGAGCCCCACCATTCTAATCTTAATATGGATGAATTGTATTAAGACTATTTGATCTTAAGAGGTGTTTGAAATCAAGATATAATCCTGAGATAAATGATAATAACAAATTACTTCTTGATAAAAACTTAATCAAGATCATAACGATATCTCCAATTTTTTAGGGAAATAAGATAAAGTGATTATTGAAGAGAGTTATTTGGAATGATTCATGCTGGCTATTCCTTGTTAATTGATGTATATGAAATGAAGCATGAATCAGCTATATGAATTGTTGAATTTATAAGACAATATACATATTATAAGCATCTTGAGACATGAGCCAAAGCCTCAGATATTATAGATAAACTAAAGAACATTTCTTCAACAATGATTTCATCTAAGAAGCGTTTCAAAAAAAGCAACATCTACATGTTTTCTTATTATCTCTAATTTGTGGTTGCCTCTTTCCATCATACCTAATAAATTATATTCAGATTTTTGATAAAGACAATAGGTAGAATGCTTGAAATCATGCTCGTAGTGCAGTGCCTTTAACTTGTTTTCCTATTAATAATGGAACACATGTTTAGTGATGTGTATGCTATCGAGGTGTTTTCATTTTCTATGCATCATTATTTTTTCTGAAGTTAAAGCTATTATCAACTCAATCCTCTTCTTAAAGCAACTCTGTGTTTGATTGCCAAATTCACCTATTGAAACTAAGCATCAAAGGAACCCTAGCCGTGTTAGGTGGGTTTGGTCCATATCTTGTAACATAAAGACAACAATCAATGTTGTGATGAGAAGGAGAAGAAGAACTTGTAATGAAAGCTTATTTGGAGACAATTTTTATATGTAAAGTGAAGAGATTTTCAGACTTAGTTCACAAGGGAAGGCAACAATGAGGCTAGTGGTGTGAGAAGTCTTAATCACATGTATACTTTCCTTGTTTTAGATTGTCATCTATAAGCCAAAGGACTAGTTCTCCAAAACACACATTCACATTTAAATATATTACATTTGCATATAGAGATTGTTGAAGAATAAGTGAAATGGAAAAATAGTATATTTAGCTTCAGCATATGGGCATTGACCTTGATCTAACTACATTCAATATGAATTGTCTTATCTCTTCCCGTAAAACCATAACAATTTATCTCCTACGATACAAATGTCATTAACGAGCATCTTGACATGGATATTATGCAATAACAATGCTACTTATACAAGAGTAACAAGCAAATGTCAAAATACATTGAGTGAATGCAATAAGAATATAAAACATAGTGTAATTGAAATGCAAATTACACTAAAATACAACCCCGCATGTGCTCTGATCGTCACATATGATCGCTAAATCTAACGGTTCGAGAATTCTGCGTGGGCCAAATATTCAAGTTTCATCCTCATGAAAGGACCAGAGCCGACCTGACTTGAATTATAAAATTCCTCTCAAATTCCTACAAAACTATAAGTGACTTTAACATCACCCCGACAAATCTAATAAAAGTTTAAATCCCTAAAATGAAATCTTTCATCTTAAAAATTTAAAACTAAAACTCATCCATCTCCTGCAACCATTTGTTGGGGGTGATAAATTTGAAATTAACCTCAACTCACAAAGAGCGAATGTCATGTCGGATGTATCATTAAGATTCATCCTCAAATAGTATCTTGTCAGCAGAGACGTGGCACATGCCCTCTGATCGAGTGGTTTTGTCACAAAATGACACCATTATATTACGATCACGGCCAAAGCCCGTATGTTTTCTAACCGGGTTAAACCCTCGAGTAATGAATCATAAGGTATATTCGATAAGCATTTAGCCTTCTGTTAGCTAAGGTGGATTCAGATCTATCCTCTTAGACAAAGACCAATCCAGGTCTACAAGGTATTTTTGGATGAAGCCTTCTGTCAGGTTGGGTTGACTACTTCTTCTGACTAAGTAGACCAAAGATCATGACAGCCCGGGACGACGAAACCATGAGATCTTGATCGGGCTTGTCTTCATTCCCCCATAACTAGTTTTAAGTTTATAGTGATAAATTTTAAATTTCAAACACTAAAATTCATATCCAAAATTCGAACCTTAAAAGTGTTGTTATTATACGATGGGTAATTAATCGAAAGTTCTCTCTTGTTATTGAGAAAGGTAATTAACTATAAGGGCTTGCGCTTATAGGAAACCATAACTCAAATCATAAAGTCCTCACAAAATGAGGACTAAATCTCTGGGCAGTGTCTTATCTAAAACCTAATCTACCTTGTGAAAATTCATCGGAACCTAAGCTCGTTAAAACTCTCCGCCGTTATCACAAACAAGAAAAGAGGACGGTGCAGAGAGGCCGGGGCACGTTAAATTTTCGGAGCCCACAATAATATTCAAAATTATTGTATCTATAACATAAAAAAACATGCAATATTTTTTTTTTTTTTTTTTGGGAATTGTCATTAGTTCCTTATTTAATATATTTTGCAAAAAATAGAAAAGTTGAAAAATATTACTTTGAATTTATTGCTTGATTTTGTGCAATATGTTGAAGTATTTTATAACAACTCCAAAATGCTTAACAACAAAAATAAATAAAAAATATTAATAAAAAAGAAAAAAGTACTTTAGACGGCTAGTGGTTAGAATAAAAAAAGGAGGCACATGAATTGTAATCTTAGGGTCATAAGAGTATCGATCTAATTGTTATAACCCTTAATCATATTGCCCAAAGGTTCCTATTAAGGTTGGTTGACTTGTGGGTCCCATGATCCTTCAATGTATATTTTTTTCTTGTAATGTAGTATGCAGATTGTTAGTTGATTTAGTTTGATATGGTGTTGTGCTTCTTGCTTATCCCTTACTTTATAGTGTGTATTATTGTATTATTGTATTAGTTTTGTATACTTTTCCTAGTTCCTTCATGCTCTCATATTTGGCCTATTGTTGTCCCTTGCCTATTTTTACAGGCAGGCTCGGAAGTCCATGTGCATTGGAAGGGAGCAGCTGAAATTGTCCTAGCTTCATGCACAAGCTGGTTGGATTCAAATGGTGTGCCACAGGAAATGACCCCAAATCAGGTTAACTGTTTTAATCTTCCTAGCTTACTTTTCTCAATTATCTCCTTATATTGTGGTTTGATTAGATTCTTAATTGTCACATTTAATCTTTTCATTCTTTCTGAGCAATTTTTTTTTGTGTTTATCAGATGGATGCTTTTAAAAAGTCTATTGAAGATATGGCGGAAGCTAGCCTTCGTTGTGTTGCTATAGCATATAGGTTGTATGAAATGGAATACGTACCCAAAGAAGAAGAGAGGGATAGTTGGGCATTACCTGAAAGTGATTTGATTCTGCTTGGTATTGTAGGGATAAAGGTCTGCAATATCTTAGCCATTTTTTGGTTTTAGGTTTAGAAGTTCCTTAATTCCTATATTTGCATGCTTGATGAAAGGACATTTGATATTCATTTTTGTCCATCTTGTAAAATATGCAAATGCAAGCATACTATACTCCTTGCGCTGTTTTTGCTTATAGATGTATGTTGTTTTCCCACCACTTTCTTATTCTTATTAAATACATTTCATAAAAATTGTAGGATCCTTGTAGACCTGGAGTTAGAGATGCTGTGGCTCTATGCACTGATGCTGGTGTCAAGGTAATAGGTTATCTTCTACATTCTTGGATTGCAAACTCCCATTTTTAAAGAATATGCTCAACGTTTAGCATGTTACTCTTTTTAAGCTTCCATTAATAGATTTTTCTAGTATTTTGATTGCCTGCAGTGATGCATTTTACTGTTAATTTGGCTGACCTTGAATAATATGTTGAGATTAATAACCTAAACTTTGATGTAGTGTACTTTCTTCTTACAGCAGGATTGAAAGAAAAAGAAAAAGGAAGAAACCTAGAAAAGAAAAACTTCTCCCAATTTTCTTCTTTGATGGTTTACTTAGAATAATAGGTTTGATGAGGAAAAATTCATTTCTTTAAATTCCAATGTGGGTTTTTGGCGTTGATTGGAAAAGGCTAAGAATCAAAATATTTTTTTATATGTGATTACTAAAGTTAACGTAATCTTCTAGAGGTGTGGAACTTGTTTTGTTTGTGATATTTTGATGAAGTAATTCTTTGTGCAAAGTACATAAGATTTCATGCCTTGCTATGATTTTAGTAGCCGACCCCACATAGTGGGATAAAAGATTCTTGTTGTTGTTGCTGTAGTTGTATGATTTTAGTAAAATATTTTTTTAGTGTATGTGCTGAGTAAATAAATGTTTTCAGTCCGAAGAAGTTTGCACTGACACAAGTTGTAAATGATACCTAAATCAGGTCCGCATGGTCACTGGAGATAATATTCAGACAGCCAAAGCCATTGCTTTTGAATGCGGAATCCTTCATTCAGATCAGGAAGCAACAGAGCCAACTATAATAGAAGGAAAAGTTTTCCGTGCTTATTCTGAGAAAACAAGAGAAGAAATTGCTGAAAAGATATCCGTAAGTTATATTAGGCAGCATCCCTTCGATTGGAAAAATTATTATGTCCGGACATTATACCGAGCATACCGAGTGTACCGAGCGTGGTACCGAGTGCAGTATCGAGCACGGTACCGAGCGCCCAAGTGATGTGGTGCTTTGTTATTGGTCTCTGGACACGTTCGGTGTCCGGACACAATAATTACTCCTTCGATTGTGATTTCTCTGTAGTCAAATATTTTATTTATTATGACTATATATATATATATATATATATATAATGTATGTTTGTGCGGGTGTTTTTTATTGGAAGCTAGGCACAATAATACAACATGAAAATGACACATTGCACGTTGGCAAGGAGACTCATAAAAATTATCATTATTTCAACCTGCACGTTTACAAATTACCTCTTGTATGTTATTTGGGGAAGGTAGTACTAAATTAAAAATTATATTTTCCAGGTAATGGGAAGATCTTCTCCCAACGACAAGCTATTACTTGTCCAAGCACTGAGGAAAAAGGGTCATGTGGTTGCCGTCACTGGAGATGGCACTAATGATGCTCCTGCGTTGCATGAGGTGGAGGCTAAATCTGTAAAGCCCTTAGGTTTTTTTTTTTCATTTCCGTCACTAGTGCGATTCTTATTCTCATTTGTTTTGGGTTTTAGGCAGATATTGGACTTGCAATGGGAATTCAGGGCACTGAGGTTGCAAAAGAAAGCTCAGACATTATTATTCTTGATGATAATTTTGCATCGGTTGTAAAGGTTAGATTGAGTTATGTATAATTAAATTAGTTAGATCTTTTATTCTTTTGTTGAACTGAATTTAGGAATAACATAAATTATAGGTTGTTCGATGGGGTCGATCAGTTTATGCAAATATTCAGAAATTTATCCAGTTCCAACTCACCGTAAATGTTGCAGCGCTTGTGATTAATGTGGTTTCAGCTGTTTCATCGGGTGAAGTTCCTCTGAATGCTGTTGAGGTGAGAACTTCAGAGAAGAGACCTCTTAAATTAATAATCTTTATAGAAGTGTGATTACTACATGATAAGAATGCGCAATTGAGTCCTCATGAAGTCACTTTGGGGAACCTTCTCTTATTTCACTTTTTGAGTTTTTATCTGCACGCTTTCCAATCTTTATGAAGATTTTCTTTCTACATGTCATCCATTCGTTGTGATAATTTTTAAGATTGCTAATTGTTATGACCTATGATATAGAATAAGATGCTTGGATACCAAATTGATTTAGAATATGACGCGTTGATAACAATTGATGCCGGATGAGATTTATATGATTCGATTTTGTTTAGAATATGAGATTCATTGAATAGTAGGAATCAACTTGGTTTCTAAATTTCCAACATTTATATCCATAAAAAGAAATCCAAGAGGTGACACAACAGTGGTCTATGTATTGCAACAATTAGTGTATTCAAGGCAGTTCTAGGATTGTATCAGTCAGCATTTTTCTATCAGCGGTTAACATTCCTCTAGGCTTTTAGGACTAATAATTCGTGCTTTGTTATCAGGCTCCCATTACTGTAACTTAAAACTATAGGAGAGGTTCCTGTGACTGCATCAAGCGTTTGAGAGAAAGGAGAAAGGAGAGAGGAGATAGAATAAGAGAGAGAATCTCTTCAAATGCAAATTTTAATTCAAGAATCCCAACATCCATTCAATCCCTATTTAAAGTAGCAGACTAGCAAGATAAGTCCAAATTAAATTTATACTTAAAATTTAGATAAGTCCTAAATCAAGTCAAATATAAAATAAATATGATCCTCACATCAAATAAAAATAAAATTGAAAAAAAAAATCCTAAATAATTCAAAATACTAGAATATTTTATAAATATTTTATAAATTATTTATATGTTTTTATACAGTCGTATTATGCATGACCTAGATGGGTTTTTATCTTTTAAATTTTTATGATCTATGTGAAGTTATGCATGATCTAAATGGGTCGTCAATATTTCCATAATCTATGGTTTAGTTTATTAACTAATGTTTGCATATCTAAGTAAATTCAGTGCCAATTATTCATTTTATGTTGTTTTCATTCTCTGATAACAGTTCCGTGTTAAATAGTTTCTAACATTTTTCTTAACTATCTAGCTTTTGTGGGTTAACCTGATCATGGATACACTTGGTGCACTTGCATTAGCCACTGAACCACCAACAGACCACCTTATGAAGAGACGCCCAGTTGGTCGGAGGTGAGTAACTTTCCAACTTGCTCAAATTCATTTGAATATGGTTGCGGAATTGTTGATTTTCTGTATTTACTCCAATTGAATTCATGTTTAACAAATCTTTGTATGCATTCTCCTTGGCATGTTTTTGATTTTCACATGCTTCCCTTCAGTAGGCACCAAATCTTTGGTGAGAAATATTAACCAATTTTCACAGTAGGAGCTCACTATTCGTTGATGTGCTTGTTTTTTAGCTAAATGTTAGGAACCATAGAGGAAAACTAACATCGGAGATGAATTCGTTTTAGTTACGTTGCATAAATCTCTGGCATAGTTTCCATGATGAATGGCGGCCCCAAACTCAGAACTGAAATGTTCCAAACATCCAGAATGGGATCTATGGTTTTAGTGGGGTAATTGACTACATTAAATGGTAATGGGTTGGACCTGATCTGATGAACTTGTATTTGTATTGTTTTCTCTCTTACAAGATTTAGTATATGCAGCAGAGTAATAAAATGATTTCCCATAGATGAACCTCATTAAATAAACCGTATGCATTCAATTGTCTCCTGCAATGTTTAGTAAATTTTCTATCATTTAAGCTTGATTATAGAACTTTGTTTAGATTCTTATTGAGAAAAATCATCAAAATGGTCTCCCTGGCCATTTTTAAAACACTACATTAGTCTCAAACTATATAAAAGTTCTAATTTAGCCCTCAAATTCATTAAAGAGGAACCAAAATGGTCTTATCATCCAAACTAAAGGAAATTGGAGTTAATAGTGTTAAAAATGAGATTTTTTTTTTTGAATATATTTTTTCTTATTGAATTTTTTTTATTAAATCTAATTTCATAAATCTTGACAATCTGTATAAACAAAAACAAAAATATATTACTAGTCATCATTGCACCGGAAGCTTTGCCCTCCCCTATTCATCGCTACTAGGGAGGAATCTTCTCTTATCTTCGGCGCTTCTAGGGGGCTTCTCCGTCCACTCTTCTGTCTCTTTTGGTTAGGGAAGCTTTGTCGAGCACAGGGACCGTTGTGATAATCTCATGCATGCAGCCATCCAAGAGATGGTTTTGCTGCTCGTCACTTTTATGGCTCTACACCATAGTCCCGCTCATTATTTGTTCGGGGAAGCTATGCTTGCAACTTGTCTTGAATTCGCTTCGCTATCTCATGCTAGTATAAGTGTAATTTAAAAAAAAAAAATCCCAAAATAACTTGAAGAGTTATGCATGCTTTGTGAGTTCATTGTTTGTTGGGGGCAAGCTATGCTTGCTACTTGTCTTGTCCTCACTTCAATATCTCATGCTAGTGTAATTTTAAAGAAATTCTTAAAATAACCTAAGAATTATGCATGTTCTGTGAGTTTTCCATTGATCCAAAAGTTTTTTTTATTAATTTTAACGTCCAATATGAACGGCGAGATTATTTTGGTGCATACTAAAAGAGTTTAGGAACTAAATTTGGACATTTATATAGTTTGGAACTATTTTGGGTATTCATAAGTAGTTGGAGAACTATTTTGATCTTTTTTCCATTTATTTATTTTCCCTCCCAATCATCAATTTGTGTTAAAATCATTTTAGGATGCCAAAGCTGCATGTTATCTATTCATCATTAGCTCACATTTTGAGATGCCATTGAAGTTCTCATTGATTATATTATTTTCTTAAATGTTTATTTTCTTTCTTGTAGGGATCCCCTTGTTACTAATATCATGTGGAGAAACCTCATTGTACAGGTATGGCATCATCTTAATTCTAACATTTTGTTGCACTTGTTCATACTCATTTTCATTAGAGAGATTTACATATACTTGTTATTAATTATTATGTATTTATATATCTAACAACAATTTTTTTTATTTAGATATATAATAATTGAGTCTTGGTTTATGATTTTTGTTGATGATATTCAGCTTGTTGATAAGACTAGAGATAAATTGAATGTAAATTTGAATTATGGAGGTCAACTTTAGAGTCTAAAGGTTTTTACTTGAGTAGATCTAAAATTGAATATATGGAGTGTAATTTTAGTAGCAATAAACCTAGTGAGGGGATTGTGGTTTTGGGCGATCAAGTCATTAATAAGAGTACACGTTTTAGATATTCTGGATCATTGTTTAGAGTGATGGTTAAATAGTGGGGATATTATCAGCAGACTTCAAGTGGATGTTAAGTGGAGGAATGTATCAGGCTTGTTGTGTGATAGAAAAGTCCCCCTCAACACTTAAGGGAAAATTCTATAAGATGGTGGTGAGACCTGCAATGCTTTATGGTGCCAAATGTTGGCTATTAAAAGAGAAGCATAAAACTAAGTTAATGTTGCAGAAATGAGAATGCTCAGGTGGATGAGTGGCTTACCCTTAGAGATAGGATACGAAATGAAGCATATACGTGAAAGATTGGAGTAGCTCCAGTGGAAGATAAGATTAGAGAGAGTCTCCTTAGATGGTTTGGTTACATTAAACGAAAGCCTTCAGATGATTTGGTTAGGGAAGTTGATGTATTAGATTTGTCTTATGTTAAGAAAGGTAGAGGTAGACCTAAAAAGACTTGGTTCTTTATTAGATTTAAATGAGAATTTGACTCTTAACATGACACAATGGCGAAAAAGAATTCATGTAGTCAACCCCACGTATTGGGACAAAGGTTTGATGTTGATTGTTGTTGTATATAATAATCGAATCTCTATGATAAAAATTACTAATGTCTATCTTTTTAAATTATATATATAATATATATATATATATATATTTTATAATAATATAATTTGATATATATATTGATGGTATTTAGATGCTAGAATGTTATATTATAATTATAAAAATTTAGATATTTGGTATATAAATATATAATAACATAATATGTATGTAAATATTCCTTTTTATTTATTTATTGATACTTTCATTTACTCTGATTATCTGCAACTATAGGCTCTTTACCAAGTGACGATACTCGTAATCCTTAATTTTGGTGGAAAAAGTCTTCTTCATTTGAACAATGAGACACGACAGCATGCTGATAAAGTAAAAAATACCTTCATCTTTAACACATTCGTCTTTTGTCAGGTAAATACTGCACCTGAAAAGAAACTTGTGTTGTAAAATGAATTATCTGAACCTTTTTATTTTTTTAATATTTTCTTAATTGAATTATCCAACCATTCTTTCCCCCGTCACAAATTGAAGGTTTCTTATTTTTGCTTTTTCCAATATTCTAGAATAATGTAAATTTGCTTATATTCAGCTATTCAATGAGTTCAATGCTCGGAAACCTGATGAGATGAATGTCTTCAAGGGAGTTACAAAGAACCACCTTTTCATGGGAATAGTAGGGATAACGCTAGTGCTTCAGGTAATGAACAGTTTTAAATTGAATGATAATTTGATTAAGATATCACCTCCTCTGGATTGCAGTATAAATATATTATTTCTGCAGATTTTAATCATTGAATTTCTGGGGAAGTTCTTTTCAACTGTTAGACTCAACTGGCAGCTGTGGTTGGTTTCCATTGGAATTGCATTGTTGAGGTATGTTCTTGGGTGGTAATGTGCCCGACTGTCTGCAAAAATAGATTTATTTTAAAATTGTGGATGTTATAGACTTTTTCACTTTCTTATATTAATCATATTTTATTAGATCTCATTATAAAATGTAATTTCTCTTCATAAAGATTTCTGAAAATCAATAAGAAAGTTGTAGCTAATTAGGATTGTGGTGATTGTTCGGAAAATAAAGTTAGGCATTCTAGATTTCTTTTTGATCAAATAAATTAAAAAAAAAAAAATGTTCTCTCCTCCTAAACTGTATTCTTGATCTTTCAATTTGCCTTTATCCTTTTAGTTGGCCACTTGCTGTTGCTGGAAAGCTCATTCCAGTTCCTAAAACCCCTCTTGGGGAGTATTGCCGGCGATGTCTTAGGAAACCAAGAATAGAACGCCAAGGTGATTTAGGGTAAACTTTATTATAGTCTACTCCGTTCTTCTTTTTGCCATATGATTAAGGAATTTTTTTCTGCCTTGCAGGTGATGGATCTCGTCGGTCGTCGAGGTCTTAGTAGTAGAAATCTAACTTGGTTTTAATGCGTCAAAACTAAGTATTTTACTAATCTACGGAGCCTTGTTCCTGTAATTACAAAATGTGCTGACGTCTTATTTTGTTTCAGCTATCTAGATTTCATGAATATATATATTTTGTATATTCCGCTTGTCAAGCTTGATGATCTATATTTCAATTTCTAGGATATTATTTTTTCTAATATCTACTAACCTGCTAAACTGTTGGCAAATATGTTTGGCCATATACTATACATGTTGCTTATTATTATTTTATTTTAATAACTTGCATTTTTTTAGGTTCTATTTTTTTTAGATATTCTTGTGATTACTATTATTACGACACTTTGATGTGTTGCACGAGGATTGAGAAAATTTATTGTTGTAATTTATCAGTTTTTAGTACTTTTGTTAACAATTGAGTTAACCAACACAAATAGTATGTTCGTTAACGTAAATAAAACTTTCCAGATTCACACGTGATTTAGTAATGATGATTGAAAGATAAAATCATAAATAATTTATAAACCGTTGTATTCAAGGAAAGCTTCTAAACAACTCCTATGATTTCTCCCTTTTTTCTAATGAGATTTGAATTTGTTTAATATGATTTCAGCCTTGATGTGGGTGTGCTTGCATATTTCGGTGTGTGGGAGCTCGTATGATGTCATCTCTATTTTCTTTGTGGTATTTAATTTCAAAAGCCTTAGTATTTGTACATTAAATTTCATAAGCATGTTATGCATGGGTGGTAGAAAACTAGGCAACATTGTTAGATCAATTAATACTTACGTGGTTGGCACGTTACGAAACGAAATTTCATGAAACCGCTTTGATGTCCTAAATCTAGTTACTGAAATTTTGGCTCTATGTGGTATTTGAACAAGCGTTTGATATGGGGATTGAGATTAAGATTGGCTTTCTCTTATAAGATTGGAGTTGGTTGAGGGTGGAATCCCTTGGACTTTTCAAGTTGTCAACTAAAATCTTTTTCTCTAGAACAAACAATTGATGAAGTTTGTCTATGGATTTCTTTTGAAATGGTTGTATTATTTCATAAAGTTGGTTTTAAATTTATTGGGGATGAGTTAGTTTTTTTTTGTGGTTTGTGGAAAATAACTTTTATCATAAATTTTATTAAAAATTAAAAAGAAAGTAGTAGTTAAATAAAATTATGATTACTATTTGAAAAACATAAAAAAAATATAAATTTGTCCTAATTATGAGTACAAATTAGATCTTAAATATTCATTCTTCTGGATAAAATTTTTAAATTCATTTTTTTCTGTTAGGATCTTTAAGGTTCAATGCTTAAATGTCATAGATGTTCATTTTTCAGAAGTTGAATTTTTCTTTCAAGGTGCCACCATGGTAGCAGCAGCTCCAACAACCTTTTCTTTGCCTCTTTGGTATGCGGGCTCATGTGTACGGCATGCAGGCTATTCAATATATTGAAGTTGCCTGATATACGCACCTTGAGTCGTATGTGATGAAAAAAGCCTGCTTGATATGACCTTGAGTTGGCACATCAATAGCCCTAGCATCAGTCAAACCACCGAATTAAATATTGATTCCATTTTTTCAGTGTTGATAATACTATTGATCAAGTGGACGTTCGGCCGAGGATCTAGCTATTTTGTGAAACACGTGCTTTTTGGAAGCTATGACAATATTTTATCACCAAAAGTTTTTTGCAACTCCTAATATTGTAGCAAGTTTAACTTGTTATTATTCCTTTCTTAAATATGACCGTCTGTATCTCCAACGGAATTATTATTAATATGAGTTCAAAAAATTCATATCTAGCTATTTTGAGAGTTTTAATTTGGGGTCAAATTCTTATAAGATGGATTGAATTACAAATTCATATCTAGCGCTCTCTCTCTCCCCTCCCTTGCTACTCTCTCTCTCTCTCTCTCTCTCTCTCTCTCTCTCATTGTTGACCTGTACCTGTAATCCACACATACCACGCTCCCGACTGGCTCTCGCTCCCCACAATCCCTCACGACACAAAACAACGAAACCTCTCCCATTTTCATTGGTGCACACATGAACTCAGGAATGGAGGAGAGTACGAAACATGCCTCTCTATTTCACGATCAAAGCTAACTCTAATGTCTTGAACCCGTCAAAGCCCACCAACTTCGCCTTCAACCGCCGACGTCTAACCTCGCCTGCTCTTTTTCGGATGAGCCTTAATAAGTCATTGAGCTAAACTCCTTCCAATCCATATCGAGCAAGTCGACAGTATTCTCTGAATCCCTTAACAGCCCGACCTCCTACTCTAGCCCAACCTCCTCTGCCTGTTGCACTGCCAGTACCCGACCCTGACCTCCAGCCACCTGCGCCTCCGACCCGTGCGTGGCTCCGCCTCCTTCTCTGAACCCTAGCCCATCGAGTTGATAATATATAAAAAGTCAAAACGCTTGATCCTTTTCCCCATACTTTGAGATGCTCGTCCTCGTCGATCAATCAGCGAAAATTGCAAAGCTTGCACAGAAGGCAAACCCAGACCCCCATAAGTTTTAGGCTTGCAAACCTCTTCCCAAGACAACATGTGTAATTTCTTCCCAACTTCAAGATCTCCAAAGAAAAGAAATTTGGAGCTAATTTTTTTAAAGTATTTAATGACAGCTTTTGGTATAATAGCCCCTCTTATCCAATATGCAATGGAGTTAACAATTGTAAATTTGAGAAATTGCAATCTCCCCGCAAAAGAAAGAAGATTAGCAAACCAGCCAGACAACTTTTTAGTGGCTTTTTCCATAAGAGGCAGAAAATCAGAAATCCTAAGTCTATTAAAAGACAAAGGAATCCCCAAATAAGTGATAAGGTGAGTGATGTTATATATGTTTAAAGCTTGACAGATATCCTCAGAATTGGACATATTTCTAGGCAGAAGAATAGAGCTCTTCTCCAAATTAACTTTAAGACCAGAAGTATCAGCAAAAACATTAAGAATGTTAGCTAATTTGATGCAGTTCTCTACAGTTGCTTCCCCAAAAACAAGGACGTCATCAGCATATAAAAGATGTGAAAGAGCAAAACCATCCACATTAATACCTCTAAAATCACCATCATCTAATAAATTTGAGAGAGCATCCATCACTATGCAGAAAAGATAGGGACTTAGAGGACAGCCTTGTCTTAAGCCCGCCGTAGTATTGAAATATCCTTCTAAAGCACCATTAATAACAAGAGAGAAATTCACATTGTTGATGCAAGCTTTGATCCAATCAACATATCTAGAAGGAAAGCCTTTTTGAATCATTCTTTTTAATAAGAATTCTCTAGAAACAGTATCAAAAGCTTTCCTTATATCAAGTTTAGCGCATAAATATTTTATCCCTCTAACATTTCGAGTGTAAGCAAGCAATTCTTTAGCCAAAAGAATATTGTCCGTAGAAACTCTAGCTTTTATGAAACCCGATTGGTTGCATCTGATAATCAAAGGCATAAAATTCTTGATTCTAAGAGCAAGAACTTTAGCAATAATTTTATATATAGTATTACATAAAGCAATTGGTCTGAAGTCAGCTAGAGAAGAAGCATTAGAGTGCTTAGGGATCAGAGCTAAGGCAGTGGCTTTGACACCGTTAGGAAGATATCCTTTGATAAAAAAAGCCCTGACAGCATTACACACCATAGGACCAATAATATGCCAAGCAGTTTTATAGAAGTGAAAATTGAAGCCATCTGGACCGGGTGAGGAAGAAGAAGACCCCAAAAACACAGCTTTTTTAATTTCATCATCTGCAACAGGATTAGTAATAATGTTGCAGAAAGAAGCAGGAAATTCTGATCCAATGGGGAATAAATGCACATCCGACAGAGGAGGAGGGATAGGATTGTAAATAGTTTGAAAATGTTGAATGATAGCATTAATCACCTCAGTCTTGTCAGTATTAGGGAAAGTAGAAAATAGGTTAACCACAGCTTTACCTGAACATTGCCTACTTTTAATCCTGGAATAAAGAAATTTCAAGTCTTCCTCACCGTGCTTCAACCATTTCACTTTAGCCCTTTGAATGGTCCAAGAAGTGAGAAGCTTAGTAAAATTCTGAATATTACTATTAATGCCTTTAAGAGTAGAATTAAGCATGTAATCAGTAGGGCAATGTTGAATCTGAGCCAAGCATTCCTTTTGTTTAGAGTGAAGATTGTCCAGATGAGCCTTAACCAAAGAAGAGTGAGCCCAAGACTCACACTTGATATCACTTTTGAGTTGCTTAAGAGTTTTACAAAGAAAAGACAACGGATTACCAGTATTGGGACTAGAGATAACATTAAGAAGCAAGTCCCAGTAATTATTCACATCAGTCCAGTAATTTTTGAAAAGGAATCTGTGCTTGAAAGTAGAAGGAGGTAAACCCGAGTGCACAATAAGAGGGCAGTGATCCGAACAAGACGGACTTTGAGTGGAGCAAAAAGATGATGAGTACTTATTCAGCCAAGCATCGTTGATAAGTACCCTATCTAATTTGATGTGAATAGGATTCACTGATTGCTGATTGAACCATGTATAAAGACTGCCCACTGAATGCATATCCTGAAGCTTGTTTTCAAAAATCATAGAGTTAAGATCCACAAGTTGCCGCATATTTAAGGGAGTTCCCCCCGACTTTTCAGAAGAAAACCTACAACAATTGAAGTCTCCCAGAAGAATCCAAGGCATATCCCGATTAGGAGCAAAATGACTGATACTAGACCAAAGCTCTTTCCTTTCTTCAAAGCTATTAGAAGCATAGATCACCATAAGGTGATAAGGAGCTGTATTATTAGAATTGACAATACCAGAAATCATATAAGGAGTAATATGAAGAGGAGAAAAATTGATATTGCAACTGTTCCATTTAATCCAGATTCTCCCAGAAGAAGTAACATCAAAGTTGTGGCAACTATTTTCAAAAGGGAAAATAGAATGAGATTTTTTGAAAAAAGGATTATGAAGAGAAGCTTCATGAATTCTAGTTTCTAGAATACAAAGCAAATCCAGATTAAACTCCGAAGCCAAACGTTTACAACAGAGGACTTTGTCGGCGCTATTGAAACCTCTAACGTTCCAAGTAGCAATAGTAGGTAAGACCATTAATAAGCAGAGGAGGTGGAGGATTTTTTGGATTGCTTCCCCCTAGCAGTTTTCTTGTTGACAACATTCAGATTATATTTCGGTTCAGATGTGTGAGCTATGGCTTTTTTCTCTAATTTAGCAGCAATATCAGTATTAACCGAAGTACCCAAGTCATCAAGTTTACTCCCCAGGGAATCTAATACATCAAATCTGTTTGGGGAAATGACTCCAGCAGGTGAAGAGCAAATATCGGGATTTAATTGAGAGGCACTCACAGAAGATGAAGAGTCTTTAACATTTGGAGAATTAAGATTAGGAACCGAAATTAAACCTGTTCCGGATTTCTCAAGTACTAGAGAAGGAACAGAGGTTTCGGGAATAGGAACATTTTCTGTCTGAGGCTGCGGAGGAGGGGAATGTGGTTGATAGCTCAACGGTAACCCGATGGCATTTTTCCCTTTGACAATAGTATTATTGTCAACAGTCTGTATCTGTTGCGTTGAAGAAGAAGATTTTCCAGAGGGCTTTGAAGTATCAACAGCAGAGGAAGGAAAACGACCCTGCGATTTAGATTGATGACGATGCCTAGCAAGGCGACTACTACTTCTACCTCTTACGTTTTGATTTTTCGTTTGGTCATCTAGCATTTTATCTGATTCTTCTACTTTTGGCCTAGAAGGGCAAAAATTAGAGTAGTGAACTAGAGACTTACAGTGCTCGCATAGAGTTGGCTTCCATTCATATTGAACCTTTAGTCCCACGACATCTCCATCGAGAGATACCTGGATTTCTTCTTGATAGATGGCTTGATTGTCGACCAGCACGCAGACTCTTGCATAAGTCAGGCGAGTCATTTGAGAAGTAAGAGAGTCAGCAGCCAACGGGACCCCTACCTTGCTAGCAATCCTAGAGATTCCTTCCGAGTTCCAGCAAGCTAACGGTAAGTCATGGATTTTTATCCAGATCGGAACTGTCTTGAAATCCTCTCTTTTAGGCTTAAATTTGGGATGCCACTTTTGTAAAACAAAAGGTTTCCCAAGGAGGAACCAGACTCCCCTTGACCAGACCGATTCCATGTCTTCAAAACATGAAAAACGAAAGAGGAAGAAGCCATCATTTAACGATATCATTTTAACCGAACCTTTCAAAGCCCAAGTTTTGTTGATGGCTGCTAGCAACGCTTCATAATAAGGCCTTCTACCGATAGAGTACCCTACTAAACATAGCTTCCATTTTTCAGCTCCAGTCGTCAACTTGTCTACAGAGAAAGGCACAATCTCTGGCTCGAGAGGAAAATGAGAAAGATGTAGCTCAGATTCAGAAGCCACATTAACTGCGCATGCAGCTAACCAGTTGCGAGTCGGAGGCGTAGAGGCACGTCCAGACTCAGAAACTGGAGGAAAATCTGAGGAGGGAAAGGATGAGCCCATAGCAACAGGAACCAGAATAACGAAAGGAAGGTGGCCCTCCGGCAGAGCCGGAGGAGGAGGAGAAAGTGAGGCGGCGCAAAATGGCTGAGCGGATGGCAGAAGGAAACCCTAGCGCATAACCCTCGAGCCGTGACCGGCAATTTTCCTTTCCTTCGTGATTTCTGAATTTCGCTTTGAATTTCTCTTTTAGGAAAAATCATGCAATGGGTTTTTTTTTTTTTTTTTTTTTTTTTTTTTGAAATTAAATCATGGAATGGTTTAGAATGGTTATATATAATTCGGTTAAAAAAATTTTAAATTGAAAAAGGCTAGTTTAAATGGATTAAGATTTTATTTGGAATTACTTCCTAAAATAATTTATTGATTTTTAATATAAATTTTAAATGAATTTACGTTTTACTCTGGAAAAAAAAAATATTTTAAAATCATGCAATGGGTTTTTTTTTTTTTTTGAAATTAAATCATGGAATGGTTTAGAATGGTTATATATAATTCGGTTAAAAAAATTTTAAATTGAAAAAGGCTAGTTTAAATGGATTAAGATTTTATTTGGAATTACTTTCTAAAATAATTTATTGATTTTTAAAGTAATTTTTAAATGAATTTACGTTTTACTCTGGAAAAAAAATATTTTATTGATTTCTAAATTAATTTCTTAGTATAAAATTTAAAAATTTTGGAATACCAATTGAGCATTTACACCAACATTTTTGGTTTGGTCCATAAACCCTGTATTAAAATAAACAATAAGTACATTGAGCAAGTAAAATTTATTTTCTTAAACATAAAATTTAATGGGTTTTATCATATGGAAAAGGTTTTTTTTACACTTGAAAATTATTTTTTGGAAGAATTTAATAACCAAACAAAAATTATAGTATTAAAAATAAGACAGAAAATTATTCCAAAACTTTAATTAATAAATCATAACTGATAAGAAAATTGATTTTGTAGATATTAAAATTATCATTTATTTATTTGAGAATTTCCAATTTAAAATTAATTGACTGGACGAATAGAAGTTCCTTCATGTGGATGATGAAATTTATGTCATACAAAGCCTTTGATTGAGGTATTTGTTAGCTTATTAATAAATAATGTCATAAATTATTACACAATAAGAGTATATATTATGAGAAAAATTTCATTGGCTCTCCTTCATTCATTTTCTTTCCTTATTGGTTATTGTACTCATAGTATACGCTATATGCATGTACCATTACTGAAAAAATGAGCACAAATCAAGCTATAAAATTAGAAAATAAACAAAAAATACTCAAATCTTGCAAGCTTAAAATGAATTCAATGCCAGAAACTATATTGTGATCAACATAAATCACTGAAACAAATTTTGACTTAGAATCATAGAGAGAGATTACAAGAACAATAGAACTCTACCAAACCAACACCATCGCAAAGGCCGCGTTGTCAAACCGCTATCCATCCTCCAATTGGTTCGTTGCACTTCCTTCGTTGTTAAAGGATCATTATCAATCACCACTACAAATCACCACCCCGTTATCACTGCAATTAAAATACCATTATTAAACCGCCACCGACATCTTCGATTGGATCACCACCACCCCACCACTGGTATTAGATAACCAATACCTAACCTCGGCATCAAACTTTCACCTCCCACCCTCCACCTAATATACCATCATAACATGATCACTATCACTTGCTTACAATCTACTAACAACCATCACACGATTGTGATCTCTAAATCCACGTAGTTCAACTGTTAGCGGCCAATCACCATCATTAGACCACCATCACACATCAACATCACCATGCTATAAAGTATTAAGCATTATTACATGATTATAATGTCCTGACCACCATTGCCAAGTTATATAATCTCACAACTACAATCTCTAAAACATAATTGCCTAACGAAGAAGTCTCACCCACTAAATTCCAACAGCCATCACCCCGCCAATCTCTAACCTATATTCACCTCACAAGAATGTCATGACCATCGTTGCTCAACTAAAATGTCCCAACAACTAGCACATTACATCCTAATCAAGCACAAACCAGCTTTACTAAAATACACACGTACTCCAAAATCACAATCACCCAACTCCAATCTATCAACCATATTTGTTTTATTAGGATCTCTCAACCATCATTATTAAACTACCATGAACTAACTATAATCTTTTAACCATTGTTGCCCAAATACAATATCAAATCCAATGATAATTCAATTGAAAAAAAAAACAATTGTTCTATGTCATCAACAATAATCTAAATACAATTCTACACTGAAATCACCAAAATTTACATAAAAATCAACTATGACCACATAACCACTACCATTCAATTAAAGTCTACCAACAATTATCAATAAATTATAATATCTAAAAATTATAATTTGAATAAAACCTTGCAAACACTATCAACACCAACAATAACATCCATCAACTTCATTAGCCCACACTGCTAAAACTAATGTGAACCACAAACCAATCTCAATGCCCAAAAACAAAACTAAAATTTATATCAAATTAATTTTGAATCCAACTCAAAATAGAATGATAGAAGTCAATGTAAATAATCTCCTAAAAACTTGAAAGGCTTCAGATTAAGCTATACTTAAAAAATAGAAGATAAAAGTCAATATAAATAATCTCCTTAAAAAACTTCAAAAGCCTCAAATTCTATTGATCATCTATCAGTAATAATAATGGATTTCTTGCTCAAAAAGGCTTCATATTGAAGCATATACTACAATAATAGACAGCAAACTGGTGATTGAAGATTAAAAAAAAGCAAAATAAATCACAATAGAGCCTCAGAGATCTTGGTGGTTATGTTCATCAGATGGTTGACACCATCAAGAGTAGCAAATATAATGATCACATCACTGGCTCATCATAGTCCGACATAACCCCAAACAAAAAACTAAAAAAAAAAAGAAGAAAGATCAACAATGGAGGCATAATGTGTCAGAAGTAGCTGGTTAAGATATCATTTTATAGAAATCAATGGGAATCCGTCTGATTTGTTTCATCATCCAGCACCATGCCAAAACCAGCAAAAAATAAGTCATCAAAACGTCTAATAAACGAAGAAGTAAATTTCTTTGCAGGATATACCTGCCTTGTCACCGAAAAATCCTACTAAGCACAGAGGATAATCAGAGCTAAAGGCAGGAAATCCTTATCGCCTAACGATAGATTGCTTGCTGCATTTCATATCGAAACAGCACGCAATTGCAATATTAGGCCGTTTCACAACGTACATAGAAGAAGCCTTAGATCTCAACAAATTGCTGTAAAAACAGTTAATTTATAAATGAAAAGCCGGATCGCAGATGCCAATGAGGTCGGTTTTAAAATGCATCGAACTCACCTGCGACCACGCAATTGAGTATTTAAGACGCGAAACCCTAACTAAAGGCGGCAGCCAGGAAGAAGAAGAACCCTAACTAAAGGCGGCTGCGGCTTCCAGGAAGAAGAAGAACCCTATCAACTGATTCACTTAGTTCTAACTTTATAGAGGCGGAAGAATCATTAAAAGGTGGGCTATATAAGTTCTCTAATCATTATTGAGCCCAACAAATGGGTAGCCCAATTAGCATGGCCCATTAAAGCCTCGATCCACAAACTAATTAGTTTTTTTTTTTTTTTTTCAAGTTATTGATACATTACAATAACGTATTCAAATAATAAATATGTCAATCTAAAAAAAAACTACATCAAACAAAGCATTAATTTTTACATCAATATAATAAAATAATAAAATGATAACATTAATTTATTTATTATTTTTTAAAGGGAAGTGAGCCATTATATTAAAAGAAAAAAGAAATATTTTGAGTGTGCCAAATTGACCCTAGACAATGACATTCCTCATTATATTAGTTTGAATTATATTTATTAGAGTGAACATTGTTCTATTTTTAAGCTCTTAAAAATGTCAAATTTTTAATTATTCTATATAAATTCCTATGGTATTATTAATAACACAAAAGAATTGTTCTTTTTTAAGTGAGCTCCTTAAGCTCCATGTTTCTAGAATATTCTAGAAAATAGAAGAAGATATTTTTAATTTTACTGCGGCGGTCTTGTATTGAAGATGGAGCGATGACAATTGCCATGTTGAAATTAATTTAAATCATTGAAATTAAAGGAAGAAGAAGATAAATATAGTCATAAAAATATATTTTTTTTTCTATAGATTCACTTAATTGGTGATTATATTTCATTATCACTATGCAAATTTCACTCTAATATTGATTACGTAGTTTTTGTAGTACTATTTTCTAGCAAAAAAATATTATTGATACATCCTCAAAAAATTATCTTGATCAGGCATGAATGTTGAGGCAAAATCAAGTTGGTAACTTCAAAAATTAAAATTATGACCATCCAAACTCTGATATATGTAAACTTACAGTTGAACTGAGCATCTCAGAAACACGAACCCAACGACACCAAAATAGACCCAATCCGAGCCCAAATGAGTCCAAATAAAAGACTCGAATCACTTTTGGAAGGATCGAACCACAATTTGTGTTACCAAACAGTCTCCAATCGTGACATGCTTATAGTCGAATCGAGCGGCTCGACGAGATGAATCCAACGAGCCCAAGATCATCAAATTATGATATCATTAAGACAATCAAAAGTCCATTGAACGGTGCATGATCGTATTTATCAAGATCGGCTATTATCCAAAATACTCTCAATTTACCCTTGATCTTTCACTTATTTGCAAGCCATGTTACTCAGGAATTCTATAAATAGAACATATTTCCTCTTGAAAAGTAGAGGAAGCCAAGAGAGAAGAAGGAAGAAATCTTCAGCCGCCTAGATCCTCTTCGACCACCGCCAGAGTTCTGCTGCACCACCGCCAGAGTTCTGTCGCACCACCGCCGGACTACCAGGGGACACCATAGTTCTGTCAAATTGCCACCAGTCCATCAAAGGACGTCGAAGTGCCACCCAAAGCCGAAGTGCCCACTAACACTGAAGTGCTCCTGCCGGCCCACCGCCTGACACCGGAGTGCTATCGAACCACCACCTGACATTGGAGTGACACTAGACTTTCGCAAAACTTTCAATTGACATTTGTAATATGGTCGTCTTGAAGGACGAGTCAGACCATTGTACTTTGCTCGAATTCTAATTGAATCATTTTCACCTCAGCTAGCCTAGTGGTTTTTTCCCTTTCTCGGGTTTTCTACATAAAAAATATTATGTTCTCTGTATGTGAGCTGGATATTCGTATAATGCTAAGACGTAGAATTCTAACTCTATCGCCGTGTATATTATAGCCCGCAACAATTATGAAATCGAAAACATGCTCAAGCAAATGAGTCATAATTATTGGACACACAAAAAAAAAAAAACTCAACCCAGGTCTAAATTTGCGGTAGACATATACAATTAAGCTCCATAACTTATCACATTCATCGACATCAATAATCATCAATGATGAGAATCAATATAAAGAAACTAGTGACGATAAATATCGAAGTCAATCAATGTGCAACAACAATGATCGACTTCAATCAATATTGATAGAAGACACCAACATCAAAATGTGTTGAAAGGTGATCGATGCGATTATCAACCCAACTATAGTTAGGAGTTGTTAATAGGAAATACGTATAAGCATGGACATAAGGAATCTTATTTTAAATGATAATCGTTGTTATAGAATTCCTTAAGTTCATGAATTTTTTTGTCTAAAGTCCTAATTATAGATGTAAGAAGGGGAGAGGGAAGAACTCTGGTCTTTTTTGAAGGTCCAGAAAAATTCAGGATTGATAATTTTCTGATTTTCTAGCATTTTAATATTTTGATGAACTTAAGATTGAGCGATCAAACAATCATTTTTTCAAGGCTCTTGGTCTAGCCATGAGCTTGTAAATTTTGAAAGATACCCCCCTCACCCTTTGGATCCCCAATTTAAAAACTTTTATTAGGTCTTGTGTAAGGATGTAGAGGAACGTCCAGTCGGAGGCAAAATCCGGTCAAAAAACTCGGTATTTGCTCAGTGTTGCTTGGTATTATTTGATAATAACAAGTAATACCGCTATGTGACGATCAATACAGAGTTATACCGAGTTATATCGAGCAATACCGAGCAATACCGAGTTGTACCGAGTTTTTGCTAGGAAAAACTCGGTACAACTTTTGTATAACTCGGTATTGCTCGGTATAACTCGGTATAACTCGGTATTGGGTCTTTAAGTGATGGTATTCCTCGTTATTGTTTGGTATTGCTCGGTATTTGTTCGGTATTTCTCATTTTTTGGCGGGATTTGGCCTCCGACCGGACGTCCGGTCGGAGGACGTAATAATTGTTCCCAATTTAAAGCCTTACTTATATGCGAGACTTCTTCCTACTGCCATAACAAAGAACTCAATTGTATTTACTTCTTGTTTGCTTTGCCAATTGAAGCATGAATCCTAAGCAAAAAATACTCATTTAGATTTTTAAAATTTGTTACTTTTAGCCAGAATAACTTGAACAATGGCCTTTCACAAAAAAATGCTGCATCATTAAGGCATTCAAATGCCCATCAAACGGTCTACGATCAAGGGGTTTAACATCAGCTGTCCATCCAACCACTCCCCATTTACCCTTGATATCTCACATATTTACGAGTAATTATTCCATTAGGTTACCAAATGCATCCGGAAACCAATAACAAAAAGCCACGTCACTAAAGTGCTCGATACCGTGCTCGGTACACTCGGTATGCTCGGTATTGCTCGATATTTTCACCGGATGTAATAATTTTTCCCTATTTATGGGTCATACCACTCCATAAAACTATAAATAGACCCCTCATTTCTCTTGAAAGGGGAGCCCGGAGGCGAGAATAGAAGAAGAGAAGGAAGAAGCTCATCGACCACTGTCTGAGTTTTGTCGGACAACTGTCGGAGTTTCGTCGGACCACTATTGAAGTTTCGTCGGACCACCACTTAAGACCCTCACCTCCATCGGACCACCGCCTAACATCGTTGCACCGTCAGACCACTACTTGAGGCCCTCACGTCGGCCAGACCACCTCATGATGTCGTTACTCCACCGGACCACCACTTGAGGCCCTCACATCCGTCGGACCATCGCCTGACGTCATTGCTCCGCCGGACCACCACTAGACGCCCGGACTTCTATCAGACCACCACCTGAGGCTTCGACTTTCGCCGGACCACTGCTTATGGCATTATACTCCACCAGGCCACCACTAGACGCCCAGGTTCTCCCAGAGTACTGACCTTTTACTACGGCCTTTCGAACTGTCTCATGCCGACTATGGTCCTTCCTACCTCCATCACAAGACAATGGTCTTTCAGACCCCTGTCTCCTGCCAACTATGGTCCTTCCGACCTCCGTCGCCTACTATGGTCATTCCAATTTTCATCACCAGATAATGGTCTTTTTAACCCAGGTCTATTGCCAATTATGATTTTTCGGACCACTGTCTCGTGCTGACTATGGTCCTTCAACCAAACAAATATGTCTATGTTGATTATTGTAAATCTCACCATGTAATATGCTCTATATGATGTACATTTATACCATCAAGCCAAGGCCTTCTCCCAAGGAAGGGCCTCATTTGTAATCGACTGCAAATATTAGTGGATTCATTCAAACTCGGTCAGACCCCGTGATTTTTTTCCCTTTTAAAGGGTTTCCACTTAAAAACTCTTACGTCTCTCATGAACGATACTCTCTCTCTCTCTTATCTGCTTGTGTGCTGGATCTTTGTTCAATGCTAAGATGTTAAACTATATATTTCTCTACCGCTACGAATACTCCAGGACGCAACAAATATAAAGAAACGAGTGACGATAAACATCAAAGTCAATCAATGTGTAACAACAATGATCGACTTCAATCAATATTGATAGAAGACACCAATGTCAAAATGTGTTGAAAGGTGATCAATACGATTATCGTCCCAACTATGGTTAGGACTTGTTAATAGGAAATGAGTATAAGCATGGACATAAGGAATCTTATTTTAAATGATAATCATTGTTATAGAATTCCATAAGTTCATGAATCTTTTTGTCTAAAAGTCCTAATTATAGATGTAGGAATGGGAGAGGGAGCCATGAGCTTGTACAATTTGAAATATATTTGACCTCCTGACCCCCTAGATCCCCAATTTAAAATCTTCAAGAAACTTTTAAATTATGCTTATAGTGGTTGTTGTAAACTTGGAACCGTTTAGATTATCTCATAGAATTGCATTATTTCGGCTATAAATTTGCCTAAAATTAATTTTAGATGATCTCAATTTTGATTTATGATGATTTTAGATAATCCCAAACGAAGCCTTACATGCAAGACTTCTTCCTACTTCCATAACGAAGAACTCATTTGAATTTGCTTCTTGCTCTGTTTTGCCAATTAAAACATGAATCTTAACCAAAAATGCTCATTTAGATTTTTAGGATTTGTTAATTTTAGCTAGAATAACTTGAACAATGGCCTTTCACAAAAAAAATTCTAAACAGCTCAGTTCCTCTTAAGTACATAAATAATTGATGAATATCACTAAGCTACATCAGCAAACTAGTGTATACACAACATAACATAATATAACCACCATCAAATAATTGGAAACAAAAAACAACTCCAATCATCTAAAACATGAGCACAACAAGTAAAATAAACGAAAGCATCACAAACAACAGCTTCGCAGAAGCACAATAACTCGCCGGAGAATCGATCTGAATAATGAAACTGCACTTATCAGTAGACTGATTCTGAGTAGTCACCATGCCAAGCCCTTGGAATCCACAGCTCAATTCATTCTGTCCTTGTGCCTGAAAGTACATATTGAATGCATAAGAAGCATTCCCATTAGTATCCAAACCATTGCAGGAGGATCCATAGCCAAGTGCAGTGCAGTCTGAGAAAGTGCATGCAAAGTTTATGTTATCAGGAAGCTTATCCAAGTTATTTGCTTTAGCATTTAACACACACCACTTCTGTGGCAAGTACTTGACATTCTTTGCTGCCACTAGCAAGTTGCTCGGCGGCTGTTGTCCCGAAAGATCCATGGGGAATTTCGGCTGCCCGTCGTAGTGAAAGATCCCCCAATGCCTCTCAAAATTTCCTGGATCTATGCTCTTTGCATCTTCATCAATAAGACCGAAAAGAAAAACATCTATATCTACATTTGGTCGCAGCGGTGTCCCTTGCTTGCGAGCTAAACGTGGAAGAAGACCATTGTAGAACCTTTCTGCATATCCAACATTGCCATTTATGTCACCATCAGTAGGCCATCCAACCTCTCCAATTATGATTGGTAAATCAGGCACTCCAGCTGCCTTTAAAGCTGAGACGAGGGTATCAAAATTGGCATCAAACACATTGGTGTACTGTATTCCATTGTCAACTATAGGTTTGCTGGTGCCGTCAAAGAAGGCGTAATCGAAGGGGAAGTCCTTATTAGCATACAAGCTCAAGAAAGGATATATATTTACAGTAAATGAAGCATTGTTCTGCTTGAAGAAATGAACCATTTGGTCCATGATGTCACTGATATCAGCTCGAAACCTGCCTGCGGAAGGGACTGGGTTGGATGCTGGGGAGTTGTAGACATCCGCATTGAGGGGAACGGTCGCCTTGATTGTGGGTCCAAAGCCAGCTTCATTAATGGCATTCTGAATGTTTTGGAGTGCAGGGAAAGTGGTATTAATGAATGAACCATTATAGGCGGCAAGGAAAGGCTCGTTGCCAACAGCAACATATCTGCAAGGAGGGAGAGAAATATGATTTTATGGCTAGTAGTTCTAGAGTTTAACAATCGTATTCATAAAAGCAATTAAGAATATAGGGGACCATTTGAAATTTGCTAACTAGCATTATGCTTTTAGCATGTAGACAATTAATAAACTAAATAATGTAGTTTTTATTACATTTAGATATGGCTTGAACTGTGTATATCAGAATACAACACATTTATCAGAAAACACAGATCCAAATGTGCAAAATTTCTTATACAAATTTTAATCAAATATGCATCATTTGATGGTAACAACATATTTTGATAACAATATTACTCATGATTCAACTAAAGAAAATGACAAAAGCTTTTTCAAAGGTAAAAGGCCAACATAATCACAATAGCATAAACTACAAAAAGGCAGCAAGCTTTTAACTAAGGAAAAAAAAAAAAACTCTAACAAGAAGAGGAATCGCGATTAAGAAAGAAAAAAGGCTTACTTGATATTTACTCCTCCTTCAAACATATACCGAGAAACGTTTCTATCAACCCATTGCTTTGCAGAATCATAATCGTTCATAATTGCAAGCATATTGTTTGGAATAGCTATCATGACCTCAATATTACTCCCAGCAAGCGCTTTCATGGTGTTTTCATCCGCATCAAAAAGCTTAACTTTCTTAATTCCATTATCCAACAACATCTGAACAACAATCTTCGGTGGCAAAGGACGAATCGCCATAGTCCCCCAATTAACCCCAATAACACCTTCGGCCATAGAAAAATACAGCCCGATAAGAGAGAGACATATCAAAAATCCGGAGAGCTTCATGGCGTCCAACAAAGAGATCAAATTTAAGGGATAAAAGAGGAGAATAACAGAAGAAAAACACAGGAGATACTTGAAGGCGTTCTCTCTTCGAAAGGAGCAAAGATGGTTAGATTAATTAATATTAGTTTGAATTCAAATCAATAGCTGCAGTTGCCGAAGGAAACGAAAAGACAATAAAATAAGTGAATTTGACGCAGTCCTGGGAATTAAAAAAAGGTAACAGATGAGATGACGGAGAAGAACCCAAAAGAAAATCTAGAATAATCAGCCACACAAACACCAAAAAAAAAAACCCTTTTTGACAAAAATATTGACAAAAGAATAAAACTTTTAGGCTTTTTCTTCCTTCTCCAATGAAGAATGGCCGGCGAAGACAATCTCTGGGTAACTCCCGAACCAACCACTCAAAAATCGCTCTTTTAATTGCAGGGTAAGACAAATGATATCCTTTCCTTCCAATACAAAGGAGAGGAGAACAAGGCAAATGTCTCTAAAAATAGGAAAAATTAACGAAAATGAAATTCTAAACTTGCGAGCGCAGCGAGATCCCAAAACCGAGCGAGCGAGCGAGAAAGGCAGAGAGAGATTCAGAGGAAGATGCAGTAACCGATAAGAAATCAATGTTAACGGCAAACTAATGAATATAGGTGAAGAGAGGAAGGTTATTTTCGTCCATTCAAATATCGGTTATAGGGGAATGAAGTGGCGACGTGTGCGATATCGTGTATTCGTGTTGCTGTACTTACGACGAAACGGTCGAGAAGTGGGCCCGACCCATTTTTACAGAATATATTTATTAATTCACGTGTTTTTAAAGCCCAAAATAGGGTTTTATTTTTTAAAAAAGCGTGTTTTTAATAATTTTATAATTATAGATAACGAAATCGGATGCCGACATAAAATTCGAAAACGCAAATAATATGTATGGGACGAAAAATGGAACAATTATTACGTCCTCTCACCGGATGTAGAGCTACGTCGGCCGTCAATAACATATCGTCACGTGCTCTTACTCTTTACAGCGCGGCCCGACAACTTGACCCGGACCGGAATCCGGGAATGCTATGTTCGCGTATTGCTAGGTATTACTCGGTATTTGCTCGGTATTGCTCGATATTGCTAGGTATTGCATGTCAATAACGAGAAATACCTCTATGAAGATCAATACCGAGCAAATATCAAGTAATACCGAGTTGTACCGAGTTGTACAAAAACTCGGTACAACTCGGCACAACTCGGTATTTGCTAGATATTCCATGACAATAACGAGAAATACCTTTCTGTGAAGACTAATACCGAGCAAATACCGAGTTGTACCGAGTTGTACAAAAACTCGGTACAACTCGGTATTACTCGGTATTTGCTCGGTATTGGTTATTGCCAAGCAAAATCGATCAATACCTAGCAATACCGAATAATACCGAGCAATACCTAGCAAAATCGAGAAATACGAAGCCATCCTGGGTCCGTTCTGGATCAGGTTGTCGGGGCGTGCGGTAAATAGTGAGAACGCGTGGCGCGATTCTACTGGCGGCCGAACGTAGAGGGTTTTTTTTTTTTTTTGGTGGTTAGGGAAAAATAATAAGCTTCCTTCTCTCAAATACTCAAAATACCCCTAATAAAACTAAAATTGCCTGTGATGCTGCAGGCTAAGAATTAATTAAAATTCATTAAAAATTAAAGATTCTATCATATTTTAAATTCCCTCTACAAATAGTTCAAGTTAAAAAATAAAAAAGAAAATTAACACTATTATATATTTTTTATTTTAGACTTCTAATACTGACCAAATATGATAATTTAAGCATAAATTCCTATATATTTTTCAAATCTAAGGGGTGAGAACTTCCCTTTGCTTCCTAATTTTAAGAACATATTGTGAATAAATTTGTAGGGAAAGAACTTGCCAATATATACTTTATTAGTGTTGCTTATTTTCTTGATGTTAATGTTCGAACAAATGAACACGAAAGGTTGATTTTAACAAAAGAAGTAACACAGCTCATCTTGGCCTGTTGGCTGAGAGCTTAGGCTTCCAACCAAGAGGTCTAGGGTTCGAGTCTTTGTGTATGCGTTGTGTGTGTGAGCTTGCCTTAAATGACCTAAATGTTCCAAAAAAAAAAAAAAAAGAAGGTAGTTTTCCAAAAAAAAAAAAAAAAGTAGGTTTGTCAATATATAAATGATCCGACATACCAACATGATCAGAATTAGATCAAAAAAATTCAGGTTCGAATTAACCTATTTAATAACGGGTCACATTTAAATCTTATATTCCAACCTTTTTTTATTAAATGAGTTGCGTTCAAGTTGACCAGCAACTCGATTTTGACCCAAAAAAGAAGCGTTTAACCCTTTTTCCTTAAATTCTTTATTTATTAGTATAATCTTCGCATTTTTTATCAACTAACATAAAATCTAGGGTATGTTAAAACTTAAAACCAATGCTTTTAAAGCCGAACCAGACCACTTGTTACGGTTTACGTTAGAACCGGTTTCGCAAAAAAATGGGTATCGAATCGCTCAAACTGGCGGTCGATTGCTGAACCGATCCCGATTTTCAATAACCAGCCGGTTCAGCTACGATGCCCTATTTCATTTGTTTCATTCGAACGATTCGCGTTCTTCCTCTTTGGTGTGCCTTCTTCCCCTCTTCCGCAATCTGGAAAAATCTTGGTTCGGGTCAACTCGGTTAGCAAACGGGTCAGGTTCAGATTTTTGACCCGTTTTCAAAAAGGGGTCGGGTTCGAGTTGACCTGGAAACCCGAAATCAACCCGAAGTTGACCCAGGGTCTAGGTCTATTATCCCAACCTTGCCGCCCTAGCCTTCTTCCTACTTCCGCAATCCAGGCTCAGCTCGTCAGCCGCTCAAATCGACAATTTGGGCTACCACAATTGGCAATACATCCATCCAGGCTCCCGCTTGGTCGCTTCCGAAATCTGTGCTCAGTCAATAAACTTCCCGCTTCCGCACGCTCCCGTCCCAAGTCCCAAGGGACCGTGTCCTAAGACTCCGCGGACCACGCCCATGCAGCACGAGGGCACGCCCGCAACGCCCAAGTCCCACGCCCACATATGTGACCTAGCTGCATGGCCCGCCTTGGCCTTGCTTCAGTCCCTCAGTCACCGATTCGTCACCTGCTCAGTTCGCATTCCCAATTTTCGGGTCGAGTCGTGTCAACTCGGCAATCTGGCAGGTCGAGTCTGGGTTAAATTTTATGACCCGTTTGCAAAAAACGGGTTGGGTTCGTGTTGACCCGAATAGTGCCGGGTCAATTCCAAGTTCAATCCGAACTCGACATTTGACTCCAAAATTGACACCCATTCATAAGTTCCTTTACATTAGTATTATAAACACCTTGATTTTTTTTATTTTTATTTTTTTGGTTTAAGTGTTTTCTTATGCCACTGTTAAATAATGCACTCTTTAATTCCTCAATTGTTTGAAGGGAGTACGCAGCTTTAGATCATTATCAAAATTAATATATTATTATATTTTTCTTATTTACTTTATATAATGTTATGTTTTTTATGCTTCATATGATTCATATTATAATTATGTTCAATTTTTGTTATACATTTACAAATAGATGTGTCATTATTATAATATTTAAATAAAATAAGTATTTATTACGTCTTCCGGTTCGACCCCGGTCAAACCATCGAACCTCTAACCTCTCTTTCTTTTGGTTCATTGTCCGATCCGATTTTCAAAGCCTTGGTTAAAACAAGTTATCAGGTAGATTTCGTTAGTCTGGTGGGTCAAGTTTGGTCCTTTTTGGCACGTTTATTAGACAAATGAAGCTCGGGTTGATTGGATTTAGATCAGATCAATTTCAAGTCAAATTCGAATCAGACCCGATGATCCGTTTTAACAAAACAAAAATAAGGACATAAGCTATATAAGAAATTTCTTAAAATTTATGTAAGAAGTTACTTAAATCCAATCTTTTAAGAAAAGAAAACCAGTATCTAAAATTTTGGTTAGTTAAAACAATCATATACACCACAATATAGTGTTTCATGAGCAAAAAATTTATGATATAAACAAGAATTTTTTCTCTCAAGGCAAGATCAGCAGGAATATCAACAAAATTTATTTCTACAAAACTTTGTTTGATTTGTGTAATGATTTCTTTACAAAATATTTTCTCATCATCTCCTTCAATTTTTTTTTTGAAATATGTATCCATGCTAAATTAAACAAAAATAATTTTAAAAATTTGAACATAATAAATGATAATTTGAACATATAATTTCTTATGCAACATGTTTTTAGGCTTCTAAAGCTTATTCTGTTTAAAGTTTTTGAACAACATACCTCTAAAGCTTCAACAGAACATATATGATGCAGTCGAAGCTTGAACACTGGTGCGAGTTAAATCATAGACATCACGAGTTAAATCAACCGAATTAAATCATAAACAATGCTTGAATACCACAATACCAGGCTAAGGCTAAGGCCGTGAGGCTTAATATATAGCAGAGAATCAGAGATTATATATTCCAACATGATCAGAATTAGGCCAAAAAAATTAAGGTTCGAATTAACCTATTTAATAAACGGGTCAGATATAAATCATATATTTCAATCCTTTAATTAAATGAGTTGCGTTCAAGTTGACCAACTACTCGATTTTGACCCAAAAAAGAAACGTTTAACCCTTTTTCCTTAAATTCTTTATTTATTAGTATAATCTTCGCATTTTTTATCAACTAATATAAAATAACTAATATAAAATATAGGGTGTGTAAAAACCAATGTTTTTAAAGTCGAGCTGGACTGGCTGGTTACAGTTTATGTTAGAACCAGTTTCGCAAAAAAAAGGGCATCGAACCGCTCAAATTGGCGGTCGACTGCTGAACAGATCGATTTTCAATGACCGGACGGTTCAGCTACGGTGCCCTATTTCATTTGTTTCATTCTAACGATTCGCGTTCTTCCACTTTGGTGTGCCTTCTTCCCCTCTTCCGCAATCCGGAAAAATCTTGGTTCGGGTTTACCCGGTTAGCAAACGGTTCGGGTTCATATTTTTGACCCGTTTTCAAAAAAGGGTCGGGTTCGAGTTGTCCCGGAAACCCGAAATCAACCTGAAGTTGACCAGGGTCTGGGTCCGTTAGCCCAACCTAGCCTCCCTAGCCTTCTTCATGCTTCTGCAATCCGGGCTCAGCTCGTCAACGCTCAAATCAGCAATCTGAGCTACCACAATTTATGGGCTTAGCCGACCATCTTCCTGCTTCCACACGCTCTCGTCCCAAGTCCCAAGGGACCGTGTCCCAAGACTCCGCAGACCACGCACATGCAGCACGAGGGAACGCCCGCAGCGCTCGTCCCACGCCCACATACGCGACCTAGCTGCATGGTCCGCCTTGGCCTTGCTTCAGGCCTTCATTCGCCGACTCGCCGTCTGCTCAATTTCACATTCCCAGTTTTCGGGTCGGGTCGTGTCAACCCGGCAATCCGGCCGGTCAAGTCCGGTTTGTATTTTATGACCCGTTTGCAAAATGGGTTGGGTTCGTGCTGGCTTGGATAGTGCCGGGTCAATTCCGAATTCGACCCGAACCTGTCTCGTGACTCGAAAACGACACCCACAAGTTTCCTTACATTAATATTATAACCACCTTGGTTTATTTTTTTTTAAAGTGTTTTCTTATGCCACTTTTAATAATGCACTCTTTAATTTCTCAACTGTTTGAAAGAAGTACGCAGCTTTAGATCATTATTAAAATTAATATATTGTTATATTTTTCTTCTTTACTTTATATAATGTTATGTTTTTTATGCTTCATAGGATTCATATTATAATTATGTTCAATTTTTGTTATACATTTACAAATAGATGTGTCATTATTATAATATTTAAATATAATAAATATTTATTACATCATCCAGCTCGACCCCAGTCAAACCATCGAACCGCTAACCTCTCCTTATTCCGATTCATTGTCTGGTCCGGATTTCAAAGCCTTGGTTAAAGCAAGTTATCAAGTAGGTTTTGTTAGTCTGGTGGGTCAAGTTTGGTCCTTTTTGGCACGTTTATTAGACAAATGAAGTTGGGGTTGATCTGATGTGGATCGGATCAATTTCAAGTCAAATTTGAATCCGACCCAATGATCTGTTTTAACAAAACAAAAATAAGGACATAAACTATGTATGAAATTTCTTAAAAATTCTATAAAAAGTTACCAACCATTTAAGAAAAGAAAATCAGTATCTCAATTTTTGGTTAGTTAAATCAATCATATCATACACCACAATATAATGATTCATGAGCAAAAATTATATAAAATAAGCAGCTTAAAAATATCAGCTAATCCTGATTTAAACACTGAAGAATTTCTTCAATGTTTTTGTTTAGTCAAAACAGCTATACATTTAACAAAACACCAAGCTTTAAAATCTCCAAACTCTCAAGAACCCTAAGGCAAATAAAACAGCAGTAAATAGCCAACAAACCAACCCCCAAAGCCCTACTCAGCTTCATCCCCTTCATCGGCAGCATCACCAAAGCCCACAATAATCCCCCAATAATAAACCCAATCAGAACAAATTCAGAATAATCCTCACTCGCAATCACAAATGGAGAAGGATAAGCTTTCACTGAAGAAACAACAAATGATAATCCCAATCCAACCAATGTGTTAAAAATTGGACCTGCGTAGCATCCTGCAACTGCAATCTGAGCTCCATCTTCTCCTCCATTAACAGCCATGGCTACATTGGCCACAAGATCTCCCAGTGAATTGCCCCATGCCAGTACAGTAACTCCTAGAACTGAAGGTCTGACACCAAGTATTTCTCCTATGGAAAACAGAAGGGAAACGAGCTCCCCTGCTATCATGTATGTCCAGACAACACTCATCAGGAAGCCGGATAAAAGCCATGGAAGCTGAAGTTTTTTGGGTGGTTGGGAATTTTCTGTGCACTCCATTGCTGTGATTCCGAGAAGCAAGCTGAGTAAAGCAGCGAAGAGGAAGATTGCGGTGCTCTGCTCTGAATTCATGTCCTTTGTCCGGGAGTTCCATAACGTTGCAAGAAGAATTGGTGAGAGAGTTACGGAAGATACAGCAAATGGTTTTGACCATCTTTCTTCTGTTATTAATGGGATTGTTAGTCTTCTTGGAAGATAGAGAGGTAGTTCTATGAGATAAAGGAACCAGCTTTGATGTGATTCAGAGGACTCTGGTTTGAAAATGCTGAGATTTGAGTCAATTTCTTTCCCAGATTGCTGCTGCTGCTGCTGCTGCTGCACATTTATGGATTCTAGTAAGGGCAAGCTGAGTTCTCCAAGCTCTTTACTGCAACAATGGCTCATTGATACGAGAATAATATAGATAATGTAGAGAAAAACGAATAACATTGCTTCCAAGATGCGAATTTGTCCAATAATTAGAATCAGGGCGAGGAAGCAAAGGGTCACGAGCAGGAAGCAGAGGTCTCTGAAAAAACTCAGGCGGTCGATGGAAATTGCAGGGCGGGAAGAGCGGCAGACGGAGATGCTGATTATTGAGAGGACGGCGGAGGAGACGAAAAATGCGCCTCCGAGAACGCTGTTAAGGCCAACCTCGACGCCGCCTGTGCCGCCTCCAGAGGCAAAAGAGACTATACTAGAAAAAACATCCGGCGCACCGTTGCCGAGGGAGAGCAAGGTGACGCCGGCGATGGTAGGGGAAAGGTTTAGAGCACCGGAGAGGCTTTCAAGCGAGGAGCACAAGTAGTGAGAAGCAGTGTTTCCGAGTAAGTAGAAGAGAACTAGAAGCCATAGAGCGAGTAGGACGTAGCCTATAACAGGGTAATTGTTGAATACGCAGTCGAAGAGTTGGAGATAGTTGATGTAGCCGCGAGGCTCGGATGCATCTACGCTTCTGAGATTATTGCGTGACACTGTCGCTTCGCAACCGTTAATATGGGAGGAATGTGTTGAAGAGAGGAAGAAGAAGAAGAGGGCTAACGTGAAGAGGAAGGAGATATTGACGACGACATGAATGGATTTGTAGAGAGAAGTGAATGCCATTCAAGGGAGGGGATTGCTGTTGCAGATGATCTAAAGCTGGGATTTTGGGACTTCGGCTTTAAAGAAGGATGGATGAGGAGGCGTGTGATCGAAGAAATGCGACGCCTTGGGGCTACCACGGCGGCGCGTGTAAGGACCAAGGTTCTATTCCTTTTGTGCTGGGCGGCGAAGGAGGAAGAGGACGGGGACCGGAAGAATAGATTCGAGAGAGAAACAGCACAGTAGGAATTGGGGAGGGCTCGCTGGATTGGAAGCTTGCGGGGGAGGAAGATCAACGACAAGGACAAGTGTCGGATTTCTTATTTCTGAGTGAACGTGGAACTGCTTCACTGGTTTAATTTCGCACAAAAGTTTAAAAGAAAATATTAAAAAAATAAAAACAAGTACGATGTGAATTTAGGGAATAGTTTGTAAATTTTGGTAACTTCTAATCTACTTAAAAAATGAGTTGAAACATTCTAATTAATTTTTTTTTCTAAATAAAATATTAAA